>NC_143489.1:26980923-27286076 GCF_027475165.1 Benincasa hispida | reverse complement strand
ATGGTGGTGTCCTCACTCAGTTTGTGAATCGAGTGTAACTCGATTGGTTTCGAGGAGCTGTTGGCCATTCGTTGTGTTTGTGCTGTTGATCGTGTTGTTCTGGTCGTTGCGTTTGAGTGTTGCTGGGGATGTTTTGGACTGATTAAGGGATTCGTGAAGAATGATTCTTCAAAGGTATGCATCCTCTATCCCTTGTATCATCATTTAGCATGATGTAATTTCATTTTGTGCATGACCTGTTAGTTTCCGTTTTAGAGTGTAATTGGTAGTGTTCAATTCGAATGGAATTTGGAACGATTCCTTCTGTTGCTCATGGAAATCCTCGTGCTTGATTTTGTTCACCCATGCTTATGGCTTCTTGGTTCTTTGAAATTTGCAACTGCTCCACAATTATCACAATAGAGGGTATTGACAGATGTATATTTGGAACCACTTTCATATCGGTCAAGAACTTTCTAAGCCATATTGCTTCCTTGGTTGTTTCACATGCAGCTACATACTCCGTTTCCATGGTGGAGTCAGCAATACAACTTTGTTTTATACTTCTTTATACTATAGCTCCTCCATTCAGAGTGAATACTGACCTTGAAGTTGATTTCCTTGAATCCATATTGGTCTGAAAATCAAAATTAGTGTATCTAATAAGGATCAAATCTTTAACACAATATACAAGCATATAGTCCCTCGTTCTCGGAAGATACTTGAGGATGTTTTTAATAGTAGTCCAATGATCATATCCAAGATTGGACTAATATCTATTGACTATTCCAATTGCATAGCATATGTTGGGGCGCGTACATAACATGGCATACATCAAACTTCCAATTGCGGATGCATATGGAATTCGTTTCATTACCTCAACATCTTGAGGTGTCTTAAGGTATTATTCCTTAGATAAAAGAATTCCATGCCTGAAAGGTGACATACCTCTCTTGGAATTTTGCATTTTTTTTTTATCTAGACAACATCTTGTCTATATAATTTGCCTAAGATTATGCTACCGTTCTGTTCTTGCGATTCCAAACTATTTGGATTTAATAACATACTGTGCATCTTCCAAATTCTTCATTTGGAATTGCGATGTTAGCCATCACTAAATGTCAGCCAAAAATTCTACTTGATTTCCATTGAGTAGAATATCATCGACATATAAACCAAAAAGGCCACAGTAAGCCACAGTTTTGTTGACAATGTTCTTGTATACACAAGGTTCGTCAATGTTCTGTTCAAAGCCATAAGATTTCATCCCAGTGTCAAATCGCATATTCTAGGATAGAGATGCTTGTTTCAGCCCATAAATAGACCTTTTAAGCTTACAAACCTTTTGGTTTTATCCCTCCTTTACAAACCCCTTAGGTTGAGACATATAGATACACTCTTCAAAATAGTTATTCAGAAAGGCTGTCTTGATATCCATTTGCCATATTTCATATTGATAAAAAGCAGCAATCGATAAGAGTATTCTAATAGACTTGATCATGGAAACCAGAGAGAAGATTTTTTCATAGTCCACCCCCTCTCTTTGAGTAAATCCTTTTGCCACGGGTTTAGCTTTATAGGTATGTACCTTACCAGTTTGGTCTCATTTTCTCTTATAGATCCATTTTCATCTAATAGGTTTTACCCCTTCTGGTTGATCTACAAGTTCCTAGATTGAATTGATGTATACATACTCCATTTCGAGGTCCATGACTTTTATCCTTTGGTCTTTATCCACATCTTCCGTTGCCTGTTTAAAGGTTAATGGATCTTCTAAGCCATCATCAGGTATGATGATTTGAGTTTTTGTCAAACCCATGTAATGATCATGCTGTTGAATAACCTTCCCACTACGTTGAAAGACACTCTCAACCGTTAAGAAGGATGTAAAGTACTAGTTTCATTGACAACTCTTGCTGAAGGACTAGCTTGGTCAACAACCTTTGTTGATTTGTCTGTAGCATCTATGGACATTTCATTTAATACTAGCTTACTGTGAGATTGATAATTCTTTATGTGGTCTTCCTCTAAAAATGTTGCATTAGTCGGTACAAATACTTTGTCATTTTGAGGATCATAAAATAAACAACCTTTTGTCTCTTTGGGGTAGCCTACAAATAAGCATACTTTCGAACGACATTCCAGTTTCTTTGGGTTCTATACCAGTACACGTGTTGGACATCCCCAAATCCTAAAGTAACGTAAACTATCTTTACATCCTCCCCATAACTCGTAAGATGTTTTTGAAACATTTTTCGAAGGAAACATGTTCAAAATATAGGCAGCAGTCTCTACTACACGTCCCTAAAAAGAATTCGACAACTAAGCATCACTCATCATCAAACGAACCATGACCAACAGGGTTCTATTTCTCCTTTCCGCTACCCCATTCTATTGAGGTGTACCAAGTGACGTGAGTTGAGACTGAATTTCGTGTTTTATCAAATAGTCCTAGAATTTTAAGTCCATATACTCACCATCTCGATCTGATCAAAGTGTTATAATCTTTTTACCTAATTGGTTCTCAACCTCAGCCTCATATTTCTTGAACTTTTCAAGAGTTTCGGACTTATGATGAATTAGGTAAATATAGCTATATCTAGAAAAATCATCAATAAAGTTGATGAAATATTCATACAATCCTCGTGCTTTAACATTCATCGGACAACAGAGTTTTGAATGTACGAGTTCTAAGGCTTCTTTGGCTCTAAGATCTTTTCCCGTAAAAGATATTTCAGTCATTTTACCCTCAAGACAAGATTCACGTAGTTGGTAAAAAGTTGCCTTTTAACTGATTTAGGAGTCCACTCTTAATCAATCTCCCCAACCTATTGAGATTAATGTGGCCAAGTCTTAAGTGCCAAGGATAGGCACTAGGAGAAACTTGTTGTTTCTTATTCTGAGTTTCAGCTGTTTTAAACATCTCTATATTCAAAACAACTTTTACCTCAATTGGTTTTAACACATATAAGTTATTTTTCAGTTTTGCAGAACATATTTCAGTACTTTTTGAAATAATGAACACTTCATTATCTTCAAAAAGGATTTTGTATTTTTGTTCTAGTAAACATGAGATAGATATTAAATTCCTCATGGCAGGAATGTAATAAACATATTCAAGTAAAATGAACCTATCTTCAATAAATAACTTTATATCTTCCACTGCTTTACCTGAGATAACCTCCCCGATCCCTACCTTAAAGATTGTTTTGCCTTTTACAAGTTGCCTCCGGAACTAGTTTTATGAGTGAAAGCGCAAATATGATTAACGGCACGTGAATCTAATATCAAGATTAATTTATCATTTTCCACTAACATGCCTCAATGACAAGTAAATCATATTTACTTTATTGTGCTTTCTTGGTTTCCTCATCTATGACATTCGTGTTTATTACTTCTAACATATCTAGAACATGTTCATTAACAGAGGTTCTATCCTTTATGTCATAGTTATAAACTTCTTCGAGAATATCATTTTTGGCAAATTTTTCAAACAATATCTGTAACGAATCCATGATTTCTTTAGCAAAAACCAGGTTCTCAAATTTCTTACCTAGTATATTGGATATATTTGCTAAGATATGGATTCAAGCATTTTCATTTCCCTTCATCCATCAATCATATGCATTCCGAACTATTCAGCTTGCAAATGAGTTGGGAGATAGAGGACCTTTGTTAAAACAAACCTTAAACCATCAATTGCTAGTATTGTGTTTATATTTGATTTCCATGTTGAAAATTTAATACGGTTAAATCAATCGAATGTGAGTAATTTAGAAGAATTCGACATGCTGAAAATATAAACAAATCCTAATAAGTAAATAGCTTTTAAATCCAATCAAATTTTAGCAAAAGTAATAATGTACTCAATGTTCATTATTTATTTACAATGATACTTTAGTGAGCCAGAATAGATGCTACCGAGGGCAGTAAAATATTCCTTCATTGAAGCAAGACATTCTTGACTAAATACTAACTCTAGAATAACTCTTATTCCTATAGTTATTTAACTACATTTTTTTGGTTAAGAACTTACTAACACTTGGTAACTCTTGTAAATGCAACCTTCCATTTTCAGACCTCAAAGATCGACCCTAACGATGCTTCCAAATTGAAGAATCGACCTAAGAAAATCCATTTCTGGAGTTTGAATTGTTCAAAATCCCATGTTACAACCCTCCACTAGGGTAGCTGCCAAAAAAAAAAAAGACTCGCTTATATCGGCTAAAAATGACAAGCAGGCACAACATAGGAATCTCACAGTTCAAACTAATGGAAGAGACCACAGGATATGTTGACACACATCCTTCACCCACTTACTACGAACTACTTCTCTTATTCACCTTGCTATTGACCCATGCAAACACTTTCCGAATGGAGGTCACTCCTAGGGTGACACGAAGTCGAGCATGAATCTCACACTGTGAACTCTTAGGGACGTGAGAGCTAAGAATAACATATCGTATATATTATTAATCTCCCAGTGAAGTTATCTATTTGTTTTGGGTAAATATTTACTTAGGTATATTCCAACTAAAAAACAACCTAAGTCTAGGTGATTATCCAAGTATAACGTTTATATTTGGATTTAACCTACAATGTCTAATTGATAAATCATTTTATTACCTCACATTTCTCACACATGCTTATAAAACTGGGTTAACAATTCTCAAGTACTGGCTAAAATCCCTAGGTAGTAGGTGTTTCGTAAACTGTCAACTTAAGTAACTTCAGCCTTAGATAAGATTTTAGCCTGGGTGAGTTTGTAACCAAAGTTTTACAAGATAACGATTTATTTTAACTATTAAAACAAGTTGTTATTTGTTAACCCTAGGTGAGCTGCATCTTATCTTTGTTATGGATTTTAAATGTTTAATTCATTTTACAACACATTATGAAATATAGAGATGCTTTTAATTGATAAAATTCATCAAGCATTTCATAATTTAATATAATACTTTATATTAAAACATGAAACCCTAACATATGCATACTATATATTATAACCATTTATAACATACTTTCAATGCATGATACATGCTTTGTATTATGAGATTTTAAATCTACATGGCATACTATACGCACATACAAGATTTGTTTAATTATAACATACATTCATAATGTATAAATAATTAAACACACACTGATATGGACTAGTTTTGGCATCCTAAGCAAGCAAACAACCTAAGTTATTACAATAATAATTAAAAATAGCTTTAAATAGCCTTCAGACTGCATAAACCGACCCAGACCAGACCCGAACCACCCAAACCAGATCTTCAAGGCTTGAAATCGGATTGAATTGGTCAAAACAAGGCTGAACCAGACCTCCACGACTCGAACTGATTGAACTGGTTCACCCTCGAACCGTCCGAGTCGCATGCGCATGTTTCTAGAATGGATGAAGCATAGTGTTGCAATGCTTCAAAGTAGCATTGCAAAGCTTTGAGGAATACATTCATGTTGTTGGGCTGTTTGAAGAGCAACATTACAATTGCAACGCTGGGTGGCAGAGGCATCTTTTGCTGCAACCAACTATTGAGCTTGCTACGAATCTTCTTCAATTACAACATAATTGCAACTTTATTGACTCTAACAAATTTTTATACTCTTAATCACATATTAAGACCCATAAATAAAGAGCCAATTACAACAATTAATATTTCATTAAAGAGTAATCTAATGCAAAAATTGAATTATCTATATCAGCACCCATTTTCATACAACTTATGGAAAACACCCACCAAGCTAAAATTAACATGAACCGAGTGCTTAAATCATGCTCTGATACCAATTGTTGGTGTTGACAATCAACTAGCAGAAGCAATTTGGATCTTAACTACTCTAATTTCATTAGTTTTAGCAATCAAGCAAGCATGCTCATATTAAGAAAATAGAGTTTTTGAAATATACCTTTGTTGAACTCTTTAAATCTTCAATTCCAACTCGAATTTCCTTTGCAACACCTTGTAGACCACCACTTGATCTTTCCTATTATCCTCTAGGAACTTAGATTGGATTGTGGGATCCAAAATGAACTATAAGTGAAGGGAATATTAGAGAGAAAATCTAGTTTTTGGTGTTCAACGGTTGAATAAGCAAAAATTTTGAACTTCCTCAATTGCATGTTTTATTTCTAGCTGAATGAACTTGACTTTATTCAAATTTAGCATGCAAAACCCCTTTGCACATCAGCTTGAAACTATGGTAAAAAGAATTGAGTGGAATATTTTGGTGTCTCAAGTGGGAAAAATCCACTATGTAAAAAATTTAATGAATTTTCAAATGAAATTCAATTTTCTCGACTTTTAATTTAAAATTTTGTGAATTTATTATTTGATATTTAACAAAATTTCAAAATTTCAATTTTAAATAAAATTAATTCAAATAATTAATTTTAAATAAAAATCATTTAAATAATTAATTAAACAATTTAATTAATTTAATATCAAACATTTAAAAGCACCAATTCCTCAATCATGAATCCCTGTTCATGTAATTAATATATGTAATTAATATTTAAATCAAATTTAAATATTATCCAATTCTCCAATTTCATTTAATTTGATACTCAAATGTATAATTATATCATATATAATTATTGATTCCCTTTATTCGAATTTGAATGTTTCAAATTTACTCATCACACTATTCTAAGGTTTAATCCATTTGTGAGCTAGTAGGAGGACCTAATGGACTTACAGATGATGAGCTCCAACGATCCGAGATTAATTGGCTAAACTCTTTAAACTGAATTAATCAACATTCATTAACTACCGGGTCACTCCACTAAAGCCCATAGTTGTGCTCTCCTTACTATAGATATATCTCTTCCACTTGATTTAACCATAATTAGTAAGTTAACCATTCACAGTGTTGGGTTTTATCTCTTAAAACTCGTTGTTGTAAACAATAGAACTTATTTTGAAAATTCAATAAGTTGTTATTGAATATATTGCTTATTAGAAATCCAATAAACCTAAAAATCCCTTGACTATTACATGAGTACTTGAACTTTATGTGGACACATACAAGTGGATCATGTTCGAGTATATAGTAAAAAATGATCTATAGTATATGAATAAGGTTGGGTGCCTTATTCTAGTAACATTATTGAATGCGGCCTACTCTGTAGTTGTTACAAAGAGTTGTAAAATGTACAAACGAAGTGATCCTGATTCGTACATGTTATGACATGAGGAGTGAGGGCATCTTGTGAAAATGAGTTTTGTACAAGATTGGACCATGGAACTAGTCACTCTTATTTTATAATGTTGTTTACTATTTAAGATTGACTATTTCAAAGCGTTGACCTAGGTAACTTGACCTTAATCCTGAGCTAACTATGAACTCCTGTTCGAGATTATCCTTTGATCTGTAAACGGTGAAAGTAGTCCAATGTCACTACTCAATAAGCCTCCCATTTTGGGGATAAGACTAGATGAATAGTTGGGGACATAACCCTACAAGATGGAATCTACTCCTATCCGATTAGGGTTAGTAGAGGGATTGTTCCCTTTAAGTGCTGATTCTGGGTCTTAAACAAGAGGTCTCACCCTCTCATTGGCCTGAGTGGGATTTGATTTGTTGATTGGATCACAAATCTATTGTTCATTAGAAGATTAGTGGGACTTGAGAAACAAGAGGTAGTTTTGGGGGTAAAACAAAGATTCGACCCAACCGTTATTATGAACAACCTGTGAAGGGTTAATTTACTAATCATGGTTATATCGAGTGGACATAATATATCTTTAGTGAGGGGAGTTCAACTATGGGCTTTAGTTGATTGACCCATTAGTTAACGAATGGGGGTTAATTTGGTCTAATGAGTTTAGCCAATTAATCTCAGATCGTTGGAGCCCATGATCTGTAGGTTCGCGAGGTCCTCTTACTAACTCGTAAATGGATTAGCTTTGGAGTAGCGTGATAAGTTAATTTGAAATGATCAAATTAGAATTAAACGGAATTGGAGAATTAATATTTAAATATGATTTAAATATATGAAGATGGAATTGTGTAAAATTAATTTAATATTTGATATTAAATTAATTAGAATTATTTAAATTGTATAAATAATTATTTATTAATAATATTTTCAATTTTATAAAATAAATTGATTTATGAAATCAATTTATGAAAAGTTGGAAAAGAAGAAAAACATAAAATGGGATTTGGTTTTTTCCATTGTTTACTTGAAGTTGCTCATACTAAACCCACCATCTTGGTCTTCAATTACTCCAAGCATGAGTTGTATGATGATCTACAATATTGTGATTTTGAGGTAATGCAATCGGTAAAATTTTTCTGAAAAATTCGTGAGAAGAAGGAGTTCTTCATGGGTTGCTGCTGTGAGTACCTCTCCAAGTTCCCTTAATTCCAGCTTATTTTGAGTCCTACAACTCAATCTAGAGCACTAAGAGGATAAGGGAAGTTCTTGGGGTGGTCTACAACAAGATTCAGAGAGATTTGCAACTGGATTCAAGTTTTGAAGAAGTTCTACAAAGGTATGATTTGAAACCCATTTATTTCTGCTATAACATGCTTTAGTTTCTGCCAAAATTAATGAATTAGAGTGCTTATCGATCCTTGTCGCTTCCGCTACGTGCTGATACATTCCAACACACAGGTTGTTCATAATAACGGCTGGGTCAAAAGCTGTTTTACCCCCTAGATTACATCTTGCTTCTTAAGTCCCACTGATCCTCTAATGAACAATTGGTTTGTCATCTAATTATCAAACCAAGTCCCTCTCGGGCCAATGAGAGGGTGGAGCCCCTTGTTCAAGACACAGAGTCAACACTTAAGGGAACAACCTCTCTACTATTTCTAAAAATGGGTATGAGTGAATTCCGTCTTACACTCTATGTTCCCAACTAACTACCTGGTTTTACCCATGAAATGGGGGGCTTATTGAGTCGGCGTTGTTGGGCTAACCCTCACCCATGCAAATCTAAGGATAATCTTGAATAAACAGGAGTTCATAGTTAGCTTAGGATTAAGGTCAAATTACCTAGGCCATCGTTTTGAAATAGTCAGTCTCATATAGTATACAACGTTATAAAGTAAGAGTGACTTATTTCTTGGTCCGGTCTTACACAAACTCTTTGCATAGGACGACTCCACTCATATGTCTCCACATGAACGATTCAGGATAATATTGTTTATACTAAATACAAAGTGGGCCGCATCTAATAATATTTCCAGAATAAGGTACCTAGCCTTATCTGTATACTATAAACCATTTTGACTATCTACTCGAACTTGATCCACTCTTATGTCTCCACATAAAGTCCAAGTATTCATGTAATAGTCATGGATCTAAGTTTATTGGATTTAGGTTCTTTCTAAAACGAAATGAGTAATTCGTATGTTCAATAACAACTTTATTGAATAAACCCCAATAACAACTTTATTGATAACATAATAAGTTTAATTGTTTACAAACCATGAGTTTAAAGACATAAAACCCAACATGAGATAGACAGATATATAATACTATCTTTATCTATCGATCTCTATCTATCTCAGATAAATAGTGATAGACTTCAATGGTAAACATTAATATCAGTTTCTATAGTTTATATGGTGTGCACTCTAACTTTACCCTAATTTCTATAGTTTATATACGAGCTCTAAAGATTCTTTGGCTTTAAGACCTTTTCCCGTAAAAGATCTTTCGGTTATTTCACCCTCAAGACAAGATTCACATGGTGGTAGAGAGTTGTCTTTTAACTGATTTAAGAGTCCACTATTAACCAATCTTCCAATTTTATTGAGATTAATGTGGCCAAGATTTAAGTGCCAAAGACAAGATTAGGAGAAACTTTTTGTTTCTTATTATGAGTTTCAACTGTTTTAAACATCTCTATATTCAAAACAACTTTTACCTTAGTTGATTTAACAGATATAAGTTACTTTCCAGTTTTGTAGAACATATTTTAATACCTTTTGAAATAATGAACACTTCATTATCTTCAAAAAAGACTTCATTCTTTTATTCTAGTAAACATGACATAGTTATTAAATTCCTCCTCATTGCGGGAAGGTAATAAACATTTTCAAGTAAAATGAATCTATCTTCAATAAATAATTTTATATCTTCCACTACTTTAGTTGAGATAACCTCCCTGGTCCTTACCTTAAAAGTTGTTTCGCCTTCTACAAGTTACCTCCAGGAAATAGTTTCCTGAGCGAAAGTGCAAATATGAGTAGTGGCACCTGAATCTAATATCCAGGTTAATCTATCATTTTCTACTAAACATGTCTCAATGATAAGTAAATCATATTTACTTTGTTGTTTTTTCTTAGTTTTCTCATCTATGACATTCGTGCTTATTACTTCTAAGATATCTAGAACATGTTCATTAACAGAAGTTCTATCCTTTATGTCATAGTTATAAACTTTTCGAGAATATCGTTCCTGACAAACTATACATACAATGTCTGTAATGAATCCATGATTTCTTTATCAGAAACCATGTTCTCAAATTTATTATCTAGTATATTGGATATATTTTCTAAGATATGGATTCAAGCCTTTTTATTTTCCTTAATCCATCTGTCATATGCATTCCAAACTTTTCGATTTGCAGATGAGCTAGGAGATAGAGAACATTCCTCTGTTAAAACAAACCTTAAACCATCAATTGCTAGTATTGTTTTTATATTTGATTTCCATGTTGAACGTTTAATACCGTTAAATCTATTGGAAGCGAGTAATTTAGAATAATTAGACATGCTAAAAACATAAACAAATTCTAATTAGTAAATTTCTTTTAAATCTAATCAAATTTTAGCAAAAATAATAATGTACATAATTTTCATTATTTATTTGCAATGGTACTTTTAGTGAGTCAGAATAGATGCTACTATGGGGTAGTCAAATATTCTTTCGCTAAAGTAAGACATTCTTGACTAAATCCAGAGGAACTCTTATTCCTATAGTTATTTAATTACCTTTTTTGATCAATAACTTACTAACACTTAGTAATTCTTGTAAGTGTAACTCTCCATTTACAGACATTAGAGATCAACCCTAATGATGCTTTTGAATTGAAGAGTCAAGGTTGGGAATGGACCTAAGAAATCCTATCCATTTCTGGAGTTTGAGTTTTTCTGAATCTCATTTTACAACCCTCCAAGGGGATAGCCGCCGAAAAACTGACTAGCTGATGTCGCCTAAAAACGACTAGCAGGCACAACAAAGAAATCTCACAGTCCAAACTAATGGAAGAAACCATAGGATATATTGACACACATCCTTCACCCACTTACTATGAACTACTTCTTTTATTCACCTTGTTATTGAACCATGCAAACACTTTCCGAATGGAGGTCACTCCTAGGGTGGCACGAAGCCAAGTATGAATCTCACGGTGTGAACGGAAGTGAAGGCTATGAATAACATATTGTATACATTATTATTCTCCTACTGAAGTGTTCTATTTTTTTTTTTTTTTGGGTAAATATTTACTTAGGTATATTCTGGCTAATAACAACCTAAGTCTAGGTGATATCCAAATATAACGTTTATATTTGGATTTAACCTACGATGTCTAAGTGATAAATCATTTTATTACCTCACACCACTCACGCATGCTCATAAGACTTGGTTACAATGTTCAACAATAGGCTAAAATCCCCAGGTAGCAGGTGTTCCGTAAACCATCAACTTAAGTACTTCCAGCCTTTGACAGGATTAGCCTTGGTGGGTTTGTAACTGAAGTTTTACAAGATAACGACCTATTTTAACTATTAAAACAAGTTGTTATTTGTTGACCTTAGGTGAGCATACATCTTTTTTTTTTTTTTTTTTTTTTTATGGATTTTAAATATCTAATTCATTTTATAACACATTATAAAATATAGACATGCTTTCAATTCAAAACATTCATTAATCATTTCATAATCTAATATAATACTTCATATTAAAGCATGAAACCCTAACACTGAAGGAACTCTTATTCGAGAGCACCTCTGAACGGAAGCAAGATCGTTCTAAACTCATTGTGATAGAAACATCACATTCACATTCAAACATACTAATATGCATTTAACAACAAATTACGGTATGCTTTGAACTTTAAACAACAAAGGAACGAGATACATACCAATTGAAGAACTCTTCTTCACAGAAATCTCGCTCTCATCAATGGACTGCACCTCTTGCTCTCACTATGCAAGCCAAACCAATCGTCCACCAAATCTCACTGTCGTCTACCCTGAACGGTCTCCTCACGAACAAGGTAGCAGGGAAGACACCACCACTCGAAACACTCGGTATTCTTGGAATGAGAATCCAGGAGGTGTGGGCTCTGTTGGATTTGGTAGATGGAAGGAGGAAGGAACGATCGTTTACCACGACCAAGCAAGTGGGAGATATCGAAATTCTATCGTATAGACGAATGCTTGATCGTTTAGGTAAAGGTACAAGATCGTGTAACAAACTGGGGCTGATCGTATAGACGATTGTTAAGTAAATGCTTGGGCGCGTGATCGCTTAGGAAGAGCTAGACGATCGTTTAGGTAATTCTATGCGATCGTTTAGTAAATGCGCACGTGTACACGATCGTTTAGTAAACTTTGAGTTGTCGTGTATGCTCTTAGTTTGCTAGGCAATAGGCAGTGTACCAACTCGGTGAGCGAATATCTGATCATTTGCAAAATGAAAACTATTTTCATTTTATCCTTCAGTTATGAAAACTGAATGCAACCTCCCACTATCTCATTCGGTTGCGGAGAAAAAACCACCACAATTATCTTATAATTGTTAAATTAGAAAATAAATATAATCATATTATATTTATAACCTATAGTTTAATATCACATCATATGCAATATATGAACTATAATCCTTTTCTCCTCCACTAGATATAAATCATATTTATATCCTTTACCTCCAATTAATGTATCTCATACATCATGTCAACTATATCGTATATAATTGACCCGTTTAATTATATCATATATAATCAAACTCCCTCTTGTCAATCTGAACACTTTAAACTGACCCAAAAACTGATTCTCAACTTGAATCCATTGAGCTACGAAGGAGACCTTATGGACTTATGACTCGAAGCTCCAACGGTACGTGAATAGCTGACTAAACTCTTTAGCCACGAGATCCACCATTTGTTAACTACCAGACATTCAACTAAAGATCGACAGTTGCACTCTTCTCATCACAAATATATTTCTATGTCCATCGGATATAACCAATCAATAGTACGATAACCCTTCACAGATGCTCGTAAGTACAGTTGGGCTAATTTATCGTTTTGCCCCTATAGTTACATCTAACTCCTTAAGTACCACTGATCCCTCTAATGAACAATACAACATAGTCCTACTATGTGTGGACACCTCTTGAGCCATGAGAAGGTGTGTGGCGCCACATTGTTCAAGCCCCGAAATCAGCCCTTAAGGGAGCAATCTATCTACTTACCCTTGCTTCGGGGAAGGAGTGAATTCCATCTTGTGTAGCTAAGTTCTTAGCTCCCAAATCAGACGAATCCCCAATGTGGTAGGTTTGAGTCGGCGATCTGGCCACTTGCACCTATGCAAATTAAAGGACTGCCCTCAAAGGCAGGAGTTCCCAACTCACTCAGGATTGAGGTCATGTTACCTAGGTCATCCTAGTGAAGTGATGTTTGTGTCATGAATGACGTTATATAACGAGACTATAACACTTCGTGGTCTGGTCTTATAAAAACTCCTTTTTATAGGACACCCCCGTTCGCATATCTCCACATGAATTATTAGGATCAGACCATCTGTAGCAAGCCACAACACTTGTAATACAAAGCGAGCCGCATCCGTAGCGTTACCAGGATAACGTTTCCCTCCTATATCCATATACTACAGACCATTTTGGTTATCATTTAAGATATGATCCACATGTATGTCTCCACATACATGCTTAAGCTACAATGACAACCAGGGATTTTAGTTTATTGGTTTGTGGTAAAGCAATGAAAACATCCAATGTTCCATAGACAAAAGTGAAAAAAAATATCATATATTATTACATCACAAGTGTTTGTTCAATACAGTGTTTACAAACTATAGGACCCAACGAGTGTTTAGGGTCTTATTGAAGTTTGCTGATGAAGTAGGCCATTCAACAACTCTTGTTGAAGTTTCAGTAGTTTCATTGGAAAGCTCACGTAACACGATCTTACTACATGGACTGTGCCCCTTTATATGATTCTTCTCCAAGAAGGTAGTGTTCGTAAACAAAAACACTCCGTTTTCCGTTAGATCATAAAAGTAACCCCCTCGTGTACCTTTGGGGTAGCCTACAAAGAGGCACAACCTCGACCGTGGTTCCAATTTCTTTGGATTAGCCTCAAGCACATGTGTTGGTCAACCCCATATGTAGAAGTAACGCAAGCTAGCTTTACAGTCGTTCCACAACTCCAAAGGTGTTCTCGCAACACTCTTGGAAGGAACACAATTGAGTATATACACTATAGTCTCCACTGCAAAACCCTAAAACGAGTTCGGTAAGGAAGCGTAACTCATCATCGACCGAACCATGTCCAACAAGGTTCTGTTTCTCCTCTCTGCTACACCATTCTGTTGAGGTGTACCCGGTGCTGAGAGTTAGGAAACGATTACATGGTCTATCAAATAGTCTTGGAACCCCAAATCCAAAAACTCTCCACCTCGATCCGATCGAAGTATCTTAATCGAACTATCCAATGCATTTTCAACTTCAGTCTTGAACTCTTTGAACTTTTCAAAGGATTCAGACTTCCATTGCATCAAATAAACATACCCATATTTAGAGTAATCATTAGTAAAGGTGATGAAATACTCATAGCCTCCCCTAGTTCGCACATTCATCGGACCACAAAGGTCAGAATACACTAACTCTAGAGCCTCTTTGGCTCGATAACCTTTTTCCAGTAAAAGGTTTTTTAGTCATCTTACCCTCAAGGCAAGATTCACGCATCGGTAAAGAATTTTCTTCTAACTCACTTAGAAGTCCATTCTTTACCAACCTCTCAATTCTATTAAGATTAATGTACCCTAATCGAAGGTGCCAAAGTTGGGCATTTTCTTTTGGAGAAACCCGTTGATGTTTATTTTGAGTTACGACTGTTTTAAACATCTCTATGTTATTGAGGAAACTCGTTGCTAACGGCCTTAACACATACCAATTATTTTCCAGATATGCTGTACAGATTTCAACTCCATTTTTATGACAGATTTCAACTCGTTGCTAACGACCTTAGCACATACCATAACACTTTATTCAATTGAAATTCAATAGTATATTTACACTGTAACAAGAATTTTACAAAAATTAAGTTCCTTTTTGACTTAGGAACTACATAAACATCATGTAAAACAAGAAATTTCTTTTATAAAGTCAACTGGAATCCTCCCTTTGCCACAGCTGAGACGATGTACCCGGTTCCTACTCGCATCGTCATCTCACCAGCCTCCAACTACCACCAGGATCTAATCTTCTGAAAAGAAGAACAAACATGATTTGTGGCGCTGGAATCAATACAGGCAGAATCATCATTCTCTACTAAACAAGTTTCCAAAACTAGTAAATCATATTTACCTTGTTTTGCTTTAGCCTTGGCCACCTTTTTCTCCTTCAACTAGCGAGGACAATTCCTCTTCTAGTGCTCGTCCTGGTTACAGTGGAAACACTTTTCCTTGTCAACCGGCGCTGGATGCCTACCCCGTTGGGCGATAGGCTGTGAGTTAGCAGGTGCCTTCTTCTTCCCCTTACCATCCTTCTTCTTCTTCCACTTGGAAGTGTTAAAGAAGGTGCAGACTTTGTTCCAGAAGTCGAACCTTGATAGAACTTCTTAGAAGATGAAGCAACATTTGCTTCACCTATCCTCTTCTACTTACTTTTCAGTAAGGATTGAAATGTCTGCAACTCGTTGAGGAGAGTTTTAAGGGTATAGTCCACTTTGTTTAGAATCGCATTGCTAACAAAGTGTAGGAAGCTATCCGGCAACGAATGCAAGATAATGCTAACCTGGCTGCCCTCATCGATCTGAGACCCATTCATCTCCGGTACATTGAAGTGGACCATCTTGTTAAGCACGTGTTCACGAACAAAGGTGCCTTTCTCCATTTTGAAGTTGAAGATGCATTTTAGAGCCTCGTGCTTAAGCTGTCCAGACGGTTGTTCGAACATTCCCCATAGGGACTCCATGATCTCACGTGCTGAGACCATGGGTTCATGCTTCTTGGCCAACGAAGTTAAGACTGGCCAAGATATAGGCTCGGGCCTTCTCATTCGCCTGTGTCCAATGCTCATATGCCTCCCGAACATTTCGAGTGGCGTTAGGAGGTGGAATAAGAGGACACTCCTCCGTAAGGACAAATATGAGATCATCGATGATTAATATTGTTATGATCGTGTATTTCCAACTAGCATAATTCTCACCAGTCAGTTTATCGGTGCTAAATAGAGCTAAAGTGGCGGTGGCCATTATAATGTTGCTGAAAACAAAACAAACTTAATAAGTCTTATGGAAAACCATATTTTAACACCAATTTTAGTTTTAGCAAAATAGTTTCCAAGTAAACCACATTCCTTCGGTCCAAAACTGTTAACCCTTAACAATTTCGCGTAAGTGTAACCCCTCGTTTTCGGCCCTAGAGTCCTGCCCTAATGTGCCCACCATAGGAAAAAAGCAGATTAGGACAAGAGACTAAAGCGACCTTATCCTATACAGGAGATCAGATAAAGAAGCGTGCAAAACTATCATCCTATAGGGGGACACTCCCAGGGTGCCTCGAGGTGATGCACAGAAACTTTATCCAACCTAACGAGAGAGACCGTGGGATATGCTGTCGCACGTCCCGCTCCCACTTACTATAAACATTCTCTCCATCCACCTTGATATTGACCTACCCAAATACCATCCTTTAGAGGGGACAATCCCAGGGTGCCACGAGGCCGAGGATAGATCTCACGGTGTAGACAATAAAGGGAGAAACGCGAAGAGGTTTAAATGAAGTATCAGATACACCAAGTACCTCCCACTGAATGTTCTATCTAGGGATTCATTAACTTAGACCATTTGGCTACTGATTTTAATCTAAGTCAATTTAATTTCCTTGAAAACAACTATTGTCTTTGAAATTAAACAAGTTCAAAAAGTCAGATTAAACTCTTTAATGGACTGTCCTCAAAATTGCACGCATGCATCAAATTTATCTAATTCACCTTTCCAAATAGGTTCCCAAGTAGGGGTGTTATTTTTTCGTCAACTTAAATACCCCAACCTAGATAGAACCTGCCTTAGACAAAAGATCCCTTATAGATAGATTTGCTACACTTTAACCTTTTATTAGTCAATTTAATCCTATTAAACTGATTAAAAGATTAAAGCCTAGATTACTAACCGTATTAGAACTTTGATCTTAGGTCTATCTCCACCAAGTTTTAAAACACTTTTAAAACCATGATTCAAGTCGAAGTTTGCATGTATGTCTTTTTTATAGATTTTAGTTTTTATTTCCTTACAACTCTTATAATAGAACCAACTAAAACCATACACATTGCCACACAACTAGGTATTTATAACACTTATAAATGTAACCTATGTGTCATGCTTTATGCAATGTCCATTCATTACTATATATACCTTTTATATACTTGTAATAAACCAAACAAACATGCTTTCATACACCCTTATACTATAACACTTATAATATAAAGATGATGCATATCTATGCTTTATGCATGCATAAATATAACTCGTATATTATATGACGCATGAGCATGCTCTTATGTAATTTAAATCATGCTTCTCTAAATCATAACACTTATAATAAAGAGATGATACATGGCCAATGCATAACCTAAGGTGGGATTTCTTCTATATGACATAACATATGACATATAAATAAACATACATCCTATGTACATTCACAAAGATTAAAGGACTGGGATGAACCACCTCAAAATCGGAAATAAAAATTCTATCTATTACACTTTCCATCGAGCAAATCGGTTCACAGGTGAATCGGGTCTTGAACCGCCCGAGCAAAGCTCCCTCATCGTTTAGTAAATACGACCGGGTATACACGATCGTTTAGCTACGATCGAGTACCATTTACAATGCGATGAAGCATGAGGTACCTGATCGTTTAGCGCACAAGACATTAACCCGCGAGTCTAAACGATTGTTTAGACGACGACGTTGCTGTGAAGCACGATCGTCTAGATGATCACATAACAAGTGCGTAAGTAAACTGCGATCAGATCGGCGATAAGAAGAAGAAGAAGGAGAAGAAGAAGAAGGAGAAGAAGAAGAAGAAGAAGAAGAAGAAGAAGAAGAAGAAGAAGAAGAAGAAGAAGAAGAAGTGTAACTGCCACACAACGATGAAGAAGAATAAAATCAATAAGAAGAAAATGAATTAAAATCGATGGTCAGATCAATTGAATCCAGAATACTAAATTGAAGTTGAAGTTGAAGTTGTAGAATTATCATTGAAGTTTTCAAAATTGAAACAGTGAGAAAGAGAAGAAGAAGAAGAAGAAGAAGAAGAAGAATCAAAGAATAATCTCAGTACAGTTGAAGTTGTCGAAATTGAAATAATAAGGAAGTTTTGATCATCCAGTTTCTTGTTGAGGGACGATGTAAAGAAGAAGAAGAAGACACAAAAAATTGGCAACATACGTGGAATAATTTTCAAATATGTAGGGGTAGTTTTGGAATTTTTAAAAAAGTTTCCATGTTTCCGTTTGGACAATTTTTTTTTGCCATATTACGTAAATAGTTTTCTTATTTTTCCATTTTAGACAATTTCTCTATTAGATATCAAATAACTTTTAGGTATAGGAAATAGTTTATCAATCATACACCAAACAAATTCTCAAGTATAACCATAGTATATTGAATATCAATCAAGTTGGGCAAGATGGTAATTGAATCACATATTTTTAACCGATTAAAGGAATAATTTTTGGACTTTTCCAAATTGGAAAATGGGCTAGGCTTATTTTCTTGCCATTTTTGTAAATTTAAAAATCTGAAGCCACTGCCTTAATTTTTGCAATTTGTTTTGCTAGGAGTGCAATTACCCCAAATATATTTATATATATATATATATATATATTTTATAATCAGCTTTAAAATTTGGTATTTTAAAACAAGTTTTGTAATTAAATATGAATATTGAAAAGAAAATTATTTTATGATAGTTGTTTTGTTGTTATTATCATTTCCCAAGAGAGCACAATTATCACTTTATTTGTGGTCTCATTTTCTTTGGCTTTTCAGGTGCTTTGAAACCTACTCTCCAATTTTCTTTGATTATCTACTCCCATTGGCATTAATTATTGTCTACCACAATTTTCCCAGGTAGGTTGGGTTGCTCATCAACTTCCTTCTCTTTGCTCATTCTCTTCAGCTACTCCCTTTGTTCTGTCCCACAATATCTAACTAATTGAAAGTGATACAACACAAAATATATATTTGTTTGTATTTCTTTCTATAAAAATTACAACATTTATTTACATCAAGGGTCTAATTTGGTAAAACTAAAAATTTAGGGTCTAAATTAATTCAATTCCGACAAATTTAGCCCAAAATTATTTGTTTTTACTAATGTATTATTATCATTCTTTTAGTTCGATCTACATTGGGCCATATATGTTTTTATCCTTTGTTAGTATTTTTTTTTCTATAGTTAACCTGATAAATGGAAATGATGAATATGTTCACCTGATTTAAAAATTTAAATTATTTAATAGAATATATATATTTTTTTAACAATATGAATGTATTTGGGATTTAATATTTTTTTTTTAATAAATGTTAGGTTCAAATTAATTGCGTCAATTTTACCTTTCTACTTCAATTTCTCAATTCAAATAATTTTTTTATGTTAATTGAGTGTTAACAAATTATTGACCAAATCAATCCCTTATGTTAGTTTAGAAAAAAAAAAAAAAAAACTATTTCTTTCATAGTATCCACTTTTATAAATAACTCTTTTAATGTTACAAACTTTACATATTGTTGATATGATGATTGGTCATGAATAAAAATATATAGTGCTCAAATTATTGTAGTATATAAAAATTTTAAAAAATTTAAAAATTTATTGGATACAAAGTTAAAGTTTAGAATTCTATTACACATGAAAGTCAAATTTATATCTAATAAATCAATAAATTCTAATAATTTTTTTGACCCATAAACACAAATTTAAAATTTTAGGGTGTTTATTAGACATTCTTAAAACTTCAAATTTCAGATTCACAAAAAATTCGAAATTGCTAAACTTTTAATTTAACGTGAAATAAAATAAAATAAAATAAATTCATCTTTAGTCCCCAAGCTTTAAATAATAGGACCATCCATGACTTTTCAAAATGCAACTTTTAATCTTCGAACTTTTAAGAATATGTGTATTTAGTCTGAGTTTACATATTATTGTTTCTTTTGTCGCCCTCTTATGTAAGTTTTAAAAGTACGTTTAAAAAGGTTTCCTTGATATAATTTTTTTTAAAAATATTTTAGATAGTCATATAAAATTTTCAATTAGAAATAAGTTTTAAATAATTTTAGAGAAGATATAATTAATTATTAAAATTATTTTTCTAATTTAAAATAATGAAAAATTATTTTAGGATCTTTTAAACTTTTTATCAAAAGTTTAACTAAAGATGAAAAAGTTACCTTTCGAAACCTAAAGACCAAATGCATCTAAAACTTTGATGATTAAAAAGGGTCAAACATACATATTATTTAGAGTTAAAAACTAAAATGTAATTTAAATCGTTAAAAAGAAAAAGAAAAAAAAATCCCACCAAACACAACACACAACCAAATGTGTTTATATTAAACTCACACATTGCTCATCAGTCTACCCACCGGACAAGGACAAAGACAAAGACAAAGACAAAGACGAGAAAATTCCTCAGTGTGTCTTGCTTTTTTCAATGTTATCATTCTTTGTGTGAAGATGAAGACAATCATGGCCAAATCTTCACACGACTCCTTCTCCTTCTCCCGGAGATACCATTTCAACTTCAACAAAACCAAACACAATAATAATAGCCAAGACCATGAAGACGACCATCAAATCCTAACCTTCAAACCTCCCAAACAAAAACACGCCGCCGTATCTGTCTCCAAGCTCCGATCCGCCATCGCATTGCTGGGGATCAGGAGCCGATCATGTCGAGTCGTGGGGACAATATTCGGGCACAGACGAGGGCATGTGCATTTCTCAGTGCAGACGGAGGGAAGCGCAAAGCCGATGTTCTTAGTGGAGCTAGCAATGCCGACGACAGCGCTCGTGCGGGAGATGGCATCGGGGGTGGCAAGGATCGCGTTAGAGTGCGAGAGAGGAGAGAAAAGGAAGAAGAAGGGGAAGTTGAATGAGGAGGGAATATGGAGGGCTTATTGCAATGGGAAAAAGTATGGAGTTGCACATAGGTTCGAGTGTGGGGGTGAAGAATGGAGGATTCTTAAAGCCATTGGGCCTATAACGGTTGGAGCTGGAGTGTTGCCTGAGAGTGGGGAGGGATGTGGTGAAGGCGAAGTGATGTTCATGAGGGCTAGTTTTGAGAGAGTTGTGGGTTCTAAGGATTCAGAAGCTTTTTACATGATTAACCCAGATGGAGTTGGAGGCCCTGAGCTTAGTATTTTTCTGCTTAGGGTTTGATACAGTTTTCGTTTCTTCTGTAAGGGTAATACCTGGGTGCAGTTTGAGTTATCACTCATCTCCATATATTTCTTACAATGACAAAGAAAAAAATTATAGATATAGTTTGGGATGCATCAAAATATTTTTCTTTTCATAACGGATGAGTGAAACTATTTATATTGTGTTTAAGCTTTTTAGGGAAGGTCTTGTTTATGTACGATATAGAGAGCGGTTTTGTAATAATAATATATATGTTAAATAATATGAGTATATTTCAATAACAATAATAATCTTGTTTTGGAAACTTGTCCTTCATTTAGGTTCCGTTTAATAGTTATTTCGTTTTCTTATTCAGATTTTTTAAAATTAAGGTTATTTCTTCTACATTTTTTATAATGATTTCTATTTTTTTTAAGTATAATGGTTGAATTATTAGCCAAATTCCAACAACAAAAGCATATTTTTAAAAGGGACAGTTGCAAATATAGACTTTAGACCTAAAGTATTAGCAGATATAACATAATATAAAAAAAATTGCAAATATGACCAAATTTAAATAGTGTCTATCAGTAATAGACCATATCACTAATAAGAGTCTATCAACAATAGAATTCTATCGCTGATAGATTTTTCTATATTTGCATTTTTTTTTAAATGATGTTATACACTTGGTTATTATTTCTAAAAATGTTACCAATTGCAATTACCCTTTTTAAAAGCTACTTTTTTTAGTATTTAAAATTTGGCTTGGTTTTTTAAACCACTGGTAAAAAATAGGTAACTAAGAAAGAAATTTAAGGTTGAAAGTAGTGTCTATAGGCTTAATTTTAAAAACATAAATAAAATAATTATCAAACGGACTCAATTTCATTATTTTCAGCTATATCAAGAATCAATTGTTATTATTATTATTTTGATTCGATTAAGTAAAGTAAAATCCCCTCTTAAAAGCAGAATTAAATTGAAGTTATCTTCTAAAAATACTATTTTAAGGTAAAATTCATTAATGGGTCATGAGATTTATTTATTTAAACTTAGTCGTCTATGTTTGATTTTTAGATTTTCAAAACTATAAAATCAGTTTCTGTTTGGTTCTTAAGTGATATTTTGGATTTCAAAATTTAATTTTTAATTGGTACTTAAAGTTTGAAATTAATTTCTAAATGGTGGTAGTAAAGTTGAGACCTAATGGAAAAATGATATAGTAGTAAAGTTTGATGATATGCATTTCTTAAATGAGTAGAAAAATATTTACTTTTTATTTTTTATACTTAGTACTGGAGTGATTGGAAAATAGATTTTGTATTAATTAACTGTTCAAAAATGTTCAAAGAGATATACATAAATACATGACAAGATAAGGAAAAAAAAGAAATAAAAGGAAATAGAGGGACAAATACTATGACATTTTATTTTATAAAATATTAGATTACAAAATGAAATTGTTAAAGTGAGTTTAGCTCAACGATAATTAAATTTATGATAATTGACATGTCTTCTAGCTTAAAGGTCGAAGATTCAATCCCTATTCCAACCGTCTACTTAAAAAAGTTACAAAATGAAAATCAAACTGAAGCTAATTAATTTCTTAATATTGAAAATTTACTATTGAAATAAGAACATATGTAAATAACATATTCGTTAAAAATCAAAAGATAAATATGTAGCTCGGTAGTCAAGGACATATTTCTATTGTACTTTAAAAAAATAGTATACCGAGAATAACTAGAATTATTTTTAAAAAAATAAAAGTTAGTGTTAATATATGATAAAATTTCATTTCATTATAAATTAAACTGGGAATTATAAGATTATAAGAACAATTTAACTGTATATAATACTTTCTTTTTTTTTAAAAAAAAAAAGAATAATAAAGAACTGTATATAAATACTTTAAAACATAGCATAACACTAACAAAAAAGAAAGAACTATGAAAACTGGCTTTGGGGCTTCTTAAGCAAAAGCCAATAAATCTCCAAAGTATTTTGCAGAAGACTAATATTTTTTGGTGGGTGAAAAGAAAGAACAATAGTTCGATTTCATTTGCACAGAAGAAATTAGAAGGGATTAGACAATTATTGCAACATCCTTTGAAAAGCAGGGTTCCCTGCGGAAGGGAGGGGCCGGGGGTGCATCCCATCCCTACTATTATGAGTAATTTTTTATTAAAGGATATAATCAACAAAATAAGAATGGAAATAATAAGGTTCAAGAAATAACAAAGTTTGAGCTAAAAAATAGTACTCTAGGACTAAAAATGGGTCTAGGGGAGGGTGGGTTTGTGTCAAAACCTAAATTTATGTGCTCGGCCTCGCTCTCGGCCAAGGCTGAGAGTGACACTAGCAAGATAGCTAATGAAGGCATATTCCATGCATGCCCTGACCCAAAGTATCACACTAAGACGAAAATAGGTCTAGGGGGAGATGCTTGTCCTCGGCCAACCCTAGTTAAACATGAAACTGGGTATGCCCCTCAGCCCAGGTAGGTTACAATTATCCTAAGTTGACTTCCGAATCCTAAGGGAACAACCTAGGTCAATCATCTCTATAAATACATGATTATGACTTCATATGAGGTAATTAGAATCCTACACTCAAAATCCCACTTCCACACTATTTAACTCTCTAACTTAAGCACCAAAGTGTATGTGGCAAGAACCACACCAGTATGCAAGTTTTCTCTTTTGCAGGTCACACTCTTCTCACATTCAAAAAAATATATTTCTGGTGTCATATGAAAGTTATGTGCATTTCAACTATCCATAATTTGGCATCAATGCCTACTATTTGGGGCATGGATTCTCCGTCGGAAAATAAGGTCCCCATGTTCCCATGGAGATCCAACGCCGTCTTTATGTAGATTTTTCATTAGCTATTATTTTGTTAGTGTACATTTTTTTTAAAACGATATTTTTTTAATTTGAGTTCAAGCCTTTCTTTTATATATAAATTATATTTTTTAGGGGCTAGTGTCGTAGTACTATCGCAGTTTTTATAAAAGCCCTTCTTTATTTTTAGGTCAAAATTATCTTCGCAATCGGCCTTTAGCCGATTTTCTTCCCCTTTTTCTCTCTTCTATTTGTATTTTCTTCATTTCTCTCATGTAATCGATAGAGGTGTTGTCAGATTTTATCTTCTTCATCACCATGGAAAGGTAAGATCTCCGAGTTTTCTACTTTAGGGGAGTTTAAGGAACTTTTTGTATTTTTTGGAGTATTTTCATAATATGATTTAGGTTTTTTGTATATAGGTTTCACTATGAAATTAGTGACTATGAATGACATTTTCTTGTTATTGATTAACAACCAATGCTTGATTGTGCAATTCCATGCTTTAGCTTTATCATTAATTAAGATAATACATCATATAGGGAAGCAAATGGATAGATTAACTTGCTTGTTATGAAGTCGACCACCAATGGGTATTGTTTTAATCAACCTTGATGTGAAATCTTACTAATTGAGTTAACTAGGAGATTGTAAATTAATTCATTCAACCTAGTATAATTCCTAAACTTTAATGCGATTAGTTCAAGTGTTTAAAACGGATTCTTCTACTAATATCGGCTAATTAGGTAATTAGGACGATTAGTTAGAGTTCTAATCAATTTGTCTCGGCATAGGCAAGAAGTTAAAATCATGTTTTGACAATTCAATGATCAAAATTACATTCCATTCCTCTAAGCTAGAACGTTTCGTTTGATTGCATTTCTATCCTTTACTTTCATGTCTTTACTTTTATGCATATTCAAATCTCAAACCCTACCAATCCTCCCCCCTCCTCTCTTCCATTGGTATTTTCTTCATTTCTCTCATATAATCGGTAGGGACATTGTCGGATTTTATCTTCTTCATCACCATGGAAAGGTAAGACCTCTGAGTTTTATAGTTTATGGGAGTTTGAAGGAACCCTTTGTATTTTTGGGGTATTTTGATATTATGATTTGGATTTCTTGTATATAGGTTTCACTTTGAAATTAGTGACTGTGAATGACATTTTCTTGCTATTGATTGACAACCAATGCTTGATCGGACAATTCCATGTTTTAGATTTATCATTAGTTAAGGTAATAAATCATATAAGCAAGCAAAGAGATAGATTAACTTGCTTGTTATGAAGTCGACCACCAGTGGGTATTGTTTTAATCAACCTTGATGTGAAATCATATTGATTGAGTTAATTAGGCAATTGTAAACTAATTCATTCATCCTAGTATAATCCTTACACTTTAATGCAATTAATTCGAGTATTTAGAATAGATTCTTCTACTCATATTGGCTAATTAGGTAATTAGGACAGTTGGTTAGAGTTCTAATCAAATTGTCTTGGCATAGGCAAGAAGTTAAAATCATGATTTGACAATTTAATGATCAAAATTACATTGGACAATTCTACTCCTCTAAGCTAGAATGTTTCGATTGATTGCATTTTTATCCTTTACTTTCATGTCTTTACTTTTATGCATATTCAAATCTCAAACCACACCATTCGTCTCCCCTCCCCCTATTTATCACTTTAACTGAAAATGAGTTTTGAGGAACTAATCTTCGTGCTTCGAGTTGGTTTGACCCGATCTTGCTATTGATACAACTTGTTAGTTGAAGTATTAGAATGTGAATTTTAAATATTATTTGATTTTGATCGAAAGGATTCGACACCTTTTTAGTCCAATCAAATTGGCGTCATTGTTAGGGAAGCCAACTAGTTCTTCTTGGCTAGTTTTGAGTTAAAGTTTTCTTTTTCTTTGATTTATTTCTTTTTTTTTTCTTTATGTCAATTAAACATGTCAGGATTTCTAAATCAATCTTGGATGTCCAATGGCGAAGCAGTGGAACCCAATGACGAAGTGATTGGGCTTAAACCGAACTCATTGAGTTGATCTTCTTAGTTGGCCAATCGGTGGTACAGAGTTTGCAGCAAGTAGAGGTGCGTAGGAATTGTTTTCTCGAGGGGCATCCTACTCATGCATGTTTAAGGTTGTAGTAGAGCCTAGCTCCCCGAGGATTGGCCGATGAGGGGTATCATGGTCATTTGGACTACAAGTCTCATTGTCCTAGATGGGAAGAGTCCTTTGACTATGGATACCTAAGATGACACTAAAGCTTGGATGCCCAGGGGTATATCACATCTCGAGAGTCGACGCATGCATAGTCTTTTGAGCCAGGTAAGTCTTTAGAAGAATTGGTTAAAGAGCTTGCTGACAACTCTTTTGAGCTTTAGCAAGACATTCTTCGAACGCAGCAGGAGTTCAAGAGGATCTAGCAGGAAAGTCTTTGCTTTCAAGTAGAGGCTAGAATTGATTCGTAAAGTTTAAGTGACTCAGTTGTTCAATTAGGAGCCCTGACGAGCAATAGTTGTCGTACCCCTCTTCAAACTTACCAGAGGCCTTGCTGTTGGGATTAGTGCCATAAATCTCGTGGGTTTCATAGTTTGTATTTTGTAAACACAAATTATTTATTTAATAAAACAAAAATTATTTTATTTGACATTAAGATCGCATTGACTTAATTAAATAAACTAAGATCTCACGTGTCTTAGTTTATTTGATGCAGCTTGAATAGTATGTAGTAGACATTTAAATGGATCGTGTTCAAGTAAAAATTTAAAAGGTCTGTAGTTAAATGATAAGATTGGGTGCCTTATCCTGGTAACACTGCGGATACAACCCACTTTGTAGTTATAAGAGTTGTAAGTGTTACAAACGATTTGATCTATCGTTCATGTGGAGATATGTAAGTGGAGATATCCTATACAAAGAATTTTTATAAGATCGGACTAAGAAATGGTTAATCTCTCTTTATAACACTGTTAATTAAAGAGACTAACATTTCATAAGATGACCATAGGTAATTTGATCTAAATCCAGAATGAGTTATGGACTTCAGTCTATGAGGACAATCCTTTGATTTGTATAGGTGAGAATAGCCTGAGTCGCTGACTCAATAAGCCTATCATTTTAGGGATTTGTCCAAGTAGAGAGTTGTGAACATAGCATGGAATTCCCTTTTTCCCTCTTTCAGGGAAAGTAGATGAATTTCTCTCTCAAGTATTGACTCCGGGTCTTGAACAAGGAGCATGAAAGGGATTTGTTTATGGTAGAACCATAAATAGGTTGTTCATTAGAGGATCAGTGGAACTTAAGGAGAAAGAAATAATTACAGGGGTAAAATGATAATTTAACCCAGTTATAATTACAAGTTATTTGTGAAGAGTCAACTTATTGATGACTGGTTATATCAATGTACACAGAAATTATCTACAGTGTAAAGAGTGCAGATGTGGGTTTTTAGTGGAGTGATCCACAGTTAATGAATGTGGACTAATTTAATTAATTTAATCTCGAATCATTGGATCTTCTAATCTATAAGTCCATTAGGTCCCCCTGCTAGCTCACTAAGGGTAAAATAAGGATCAGTTAATTCTCAGAATAATTTGGATTATTCAAATTATTTAAGAAAATTTTATACTGATATGATTAATATAAAGTATAATATATATTGATACATTTTGGTATATAATTAATTACAAATATGATTTACAATTAAAACTATATAATCAACGAATAATATTTGAATAAGATTTGAACATTAATTTAATATGAATTGAATTCATATTAAAACCATAGAGTAAAATTAATCTAAATGAGATTTATATTAAAACTATAGGTTAAAAGAGATATATGCATTTTAATATGATTTAAATGCATAATTGAATAAATATGTAATAGTTAAAATTAATTAGTTAATTATTATTATGGTTGTTGTTTATTTAACTATATATATATATATTAAATATGATTTAATATGTATATTTATTTAAATTGTTTAAATAAATAATAATAATTTAAATTTAAAAGAAAAAGGAAATTAATTCTCTTGCAGTTTGCAGGAGAGTGGAGAGTGGGTGTGTAACGACCCGACCCCCTAGGACTTAAGTTAGGCCGTTACTAAAATACATGTATGCATGACACTTAAAACGACACTCCTTTATGTTGAAATAAATGCTAAATAGATAAGGAAGTTCAAAAGTTCTTTATTAAATGCAAACGTTAAAACAAGAATAGGGTACCCATAAATCATAAAAGTTAATAAATAAATATGAAAAAACAATTCTTACTAACAAGTTTCAAACATCAAAACTAACATTAAGAGAAGTGTGAAAAGAATTTTAAATCTCATTATGCGGAAGAGTAAAAACTAGTTCCAGTGGCTCGATCACGAATTCTGCTTGTCCATCGTCGGTGCATCTCTACCCTTACCTAAAACAACAACATGAGAAAGAATGAGTATAAAATACTTAGTAAGTAACCCCACTACTGGGTCAGGTTGGGTATCTATGTCCTCTAGATACCCACCTATGGCACATATACACATGAAACAAGAAGAAGACTGAGTCCTATCCTACTGTAATTAAGTATGTCTACTACCTCTGGTGAATCCCCAAGGAGACACAAACTGGTGAATCTCGAAGGAAACACAAATTGGTGAATTTCAAAGGAAACACAAACAGGTGAATCTCGAAGGAAACACAAACAGGTGAATCCCAAAGGAAACACAAACTGGTGAATCCCAAAGGAAACACAAACTGGTGAATCCCAAAAGAAACACAAATTGGTGAATCTCGAAGGAAACACAAAATCTAATGGGCATCTAACTAATCAGTATGGACATTCATACAGTCTCAACATCAAAATCATCACCATACGAATCTATGACATACATGTAATCCTCTATACTATGACTCTACCACATACACATATACCTCAACAGCATGTTCTACAACATTCATGTATACCTTAACATCATAGTTCTACAACATATATGTATGCCTCAACATTATCAGATTAGATACAATTATATGGAAATATATACCATCTTATACTAGCATTCAAGTATCTATGTGTATATTTAAACAATTCAGATCTCGTGCCAGAACATACTTTGATTCAGATCATACTATAATTTATCATGCTAACATTTTCCATAACATACATTTATCATACTAGCATACAACTAAAGCCTGGCCCCTGGGCAGTTCCAGTAGTAAGATTACTTACCTTAATCGAAATTCCACAGATAAAATCAGACAACCAAACGATGACCGCGGTTTGAAGTAACAGCCCTAACATACGAATACAACCATTAAATTTCAGTCCAACAATAATTGCGAAATCTCATATTCAAATCCACAATACCCAAAAGCTTACCCAAAGAACTTGATCAACAACCACTCCCAAGATTTCGTCTCTAAAATCTCCTTCTAACAGATTTTAAATCCTAATGGACGATGGCTTGGAACCTTAAAGATACAAGGGTTATGTCAAACTTAATTCAGTAATCAAAGCGTGCCCACAAACCAACAATAAGAATCATAACTCTTACCAAAACTCTTTCCGAACGATCTTGAATCGCTGGATAGTCGCTGCTGTGATTTCCCAAGCTCAAATCTAAAATCAAAATAGCGCGACTAATTTAATCCTTAATCCAACTTAGTGGGCATCCAAAATCTTTCAAGAAACCCAACCACCAAAATAGATCTTACCAAAATCTAAAATTCAAGCTTCTGGAAGACGGTGTGGCACATGGCAGTCAGAAGGCTTGATCGGCGGTGGTGCGCGGTGGTCAGGGGCTGGAGCCACGACGACATTCGTGGCTAGGAGCTACGGTGACTCAGATGGCTCTCTGGCTGGGCAAGCGGCGCGACTCCAATGGCGGCTCTCCGGCTGGGCGAGCGGTGCGAGGTCGGGTTTGGGCAGTGAGGGAGGCGGCGGTGAGATCGAGTTTGGGCAGTGAGGGAGGCGGCGACGAGATCGGGTTTGGGTAGTGAGGGAGGTGGCAGCGAGAGAGAGTTTGGGCATTGAGGGAGGCAAAGGCGAGAGAGGTCTTGATCGCAGAAGGAAAATTTAGGGGAGAAAGGTTTCGTGCGTGAGGGAGAAGGGATTGCCTTCTTTTTATTTTATAAAATAGTAATAATAATAATAATAAAAATAATAATAATAATAATAATTACTAAAAAGGAAATAGTATAATTACATTTAAATCATTTCCTTAATCCGCTTTATACTATTTATTTCCTTTCCTTTTCAAAAGAAAATTAACTCCTGTCATTAATTTTCAAATTGAATTTAAAAAATTGAATAATTTTCACGTCAACACTTAAATTCCCACACTTATACTTGAAATCCAAAATCCCAGAAATGCCCTCCAACTAAGGACAATTACTGAATTTCCAAATAATAAAGTTACTGAAAATTACATTATTATTAAATAAAATGTGCGGGGTGTTACACTCTTCCCCCCTCAAAGAACTTTCGTCCTCGAAAGTTCATCTTTGAAAAAGCTCCGGGTACTGGGCCTTCATCTCATCCTCTCACTCCCAGGTGGCTTCTTTAACTGGTGATAATGCCACACGATTTTCACAAAAGCAATTTCTCGGTGGCGCAATGTTTTTACCTCTCTGGCGAGGATCTCTATGGGCTTCTCCTGGTAGATCAAGTTGTCATTCAACTGTAAGGGTTCGTAGTCAACTACATTTGACGGGTCTGTCACATACTTCCTTAGCATCAAAACATGGAAGACATTATGAATTGAAGACAGTGTTGGGGGCAAAGCCAAACAGTAAGCTACCAGGCCAACTCGTTCCAGGACCTCGAAAGGTCCAATGAATCTCGGACTCAACTTTCCCTTCCTACCAAACCTCATAATACCTTTCATGGGTGCCACTTTTAAGAACACTTTCACATCAGTCTCAAATTCCAGGTCCTTATGTCTTACATCGGCATAGCTCTTCTGTCTGCTCTGAGCTATTTGTATACGAGCCCTGATCTTCTGTATTGCCTCATTCGTGGTCTGCACCAATTCAGGTCCTAACAATTTCCTCTCTTCTACCTCATCCTAACACACAGGGGACCTGCAACTCTTCCCATATAGGGCTTCAAAAGGTGACATTCCAATAATGGACTGGTAGCTGTTATTATAAGCAAACTCCATTAAGTGCAAGTGAGCATCCCAGCTTCCTGAAAACTCTATGTCACAGGATCGCAACATGTCTTCCAGTATCTGATTCAATCTCTCTGTCTACCCATCAGTCTGAGGATGGAAAGCTATACTGAAGTCTAACCAATTCCCTAAAGCTGCCTGGAGTCTTTTCCAGAAGTTAGACATGAAACGAGGGTCTCTGTCTGACACGATGGACATAGACACTTCATACAATCTTACCACCTCTTTTATGTATATCTGTGCCCACTTATTCACTGAAAAGGTGGGCTTTCCAGGTATGAAATGTGCTAACTTCGTAAGTCTGTCTACAACGAGCCATATCATAGTGAAACCTTTGACTGTCCGAGGCTACCCCATGATGAAGTCCATAGACACATGCTCCCATTTCCATTCTGGCACATTCAATGGCTATAACAAGCCTGCTGCTTCTGCCTCGAGGCTTTCATCTGCTGGCACACCAAGTACTTACTAACGAACTCTACAACCTCTCTTTTCATATCATTCCACCAGCACTAACATTTCAGGTCCCGATACATCTTGATGTTGCTGGGGTGAATCGAAAATAAGGAACTATGAGCCTCTAACAACAATTCATTTTTAATGTCACTAACCGCCGGCACGCACAGACGCCCTTGATAAAGGAGGCCACCTTCCGCTGAAACTGAGAATTTGTTGTCCTGGCCTGACTCTACCCTACAAACTCTCTCTTCCAGATAAGGGTCACCTCGCTACGCATCAATAATCTTCTGCCTTAGACTCGGTCGCACCGACAACTGTGCTAACTGTGCTGTGACTCTTCCCACAGCCACTGCAATCTCTGCCCTTTCCAGTTCCCTGCACAAGTGAGTCTGTCTGGTAATGAGGGCTGCTGAATGGGCCACCTTTCTACTTAAAGCATCTGCCACTAACATTTGCTTTTCCCTGGTGGTACAAAATTTCACAGTCATAATCCTTCACCAGCTCTAACCACCTTCTTTGCCTCATGTTTAACTCTTTTTGAGTGAAAAAGTACTTCAAACTCTTATGGTCGGTGAAGATCTGTATCTTCTCTCCATATAAATAATGTCTCCAGATCTTGAGAGCAAATACCACTGCTGCTAACTCCAAGTCATGCGTAGGATAATTCTGTTCATACTTCTTCAACTGACGTGAAGCGTAAGCAACTACTCTACCCTGCTGCATCAATACGCATCCCAACCCCTTCTTGAACGCATCACTGTAAATGACAAAACCACCAGATCCATCCGATACTGTGAGGACTGGGGCTGAAACCAGTCTCTGCTTGAGGTCTTGGAAACTGTTTTCACAAGCTTCATTCCAAACAAATGTTGTTCCCTTTCGGGTCAACTGAGTTAATGGGGCGGCTATGCGAGAGATGTCCTTTACAAATCGTCTATAGTAGCCTGCTAACCCCAGAAAACTACGCACCTCACTGACTGTGGTTGGACGAGCCCAACTCGTAACTGCCCTAACCTATGCAGGATCCACAGAAACATATTCCTTTGATACTACATGCCCTAGCAAGGACACCTGCTTCAACCAAAATTCACATTAAGAAAACTTAGCATATAACTTATTGGCCCTCAACGTCTCCAAAACTTTCCGCAAATGCTCCTCATGCTCAGCCTCTTCTTGGAATAAATCAAGATGTCATCAATAAGAACAATCATGAAAGTGTCGAGGAATTCCTTGAACACCCTATTGATCAGATCCATGAACACTGCTGGTGCATTTGTTAGATCGAATGACATCACTATGAACTCATAATGTTCATACCTCGAACGAAAAGCTGTCTTGGGTATGTCACTGTTCTTTATTCATAGCTGGTGGTATCCTGACCGGAGATCAATCTTAGAGAATACCATAGCTCCCTGTAATTGGTCAAACAAATCATCGATCCTAGGAAGGGGATACTTGTTCTTGACGGTCACCTTGTTCAGCTCTCTGTAACCAATGCACAGACGTAACGATCCATCCTTCTTTTTCACAAACAAAACAGGTGCACCCCATGGTGACACGCTAGGGCGTATGAAACCCTTGTCCAACAACTCCTGCAATTGGACCTTCAGTTTCTTCAACTCTGCCGGGGCCATTCTGTATGGAGCCCTTGAAATAAGGGTTGTGCCTGGCTCCAATTCAATGGCAAAATCTATCTCCCGCTGCGGGGGCAGTCTGGGAAGATCTTATGGAAAAAGTCTGAAAAATCCCTTACTACTGGCTCCGAAGTCAAGGTGACTTCATTCTCTGTAGTGTCCACCACACTGGCCATAAAGCCCCAGGCTCCTTGGTCGAATAGTTTACTAGCCTTCAATGCGGATATCACTTTGGGTAGGACTACGGTCCCAACCCCTTTAAACATAAAACTGGCTCTTGTAGGAGGGTTAAAGATGACCTCCTTACGGGAGAAATCTATGCTGGCATGATTAGCAACTAACCAATCCATGCCCAATATAACATCAAAATCATGCATATCTAAAATTATCAGGGTTACATCTAATGCGCGATTGGCTACCTTTACCTGACATGCTTTTATCTTTTCTGTAGCTAACATGATCTCTTCTGATGGAATGGAAATGGAAAATTCAAATGGCAAAGGTTCTGAGTCTAACATGGCATGCCTCACAAATACAGTAGATATAAACGAGTGCGAAGAGCTAGAGTCAAATAAAATGAGAGCATGGTGTCCCAAAATGGGAAGTGTACCTGTCATCACGGTGCCTGACTTCTCGACCTCACGTCGAGTGGTAGAAAATACCCTCCTCTATTGTTGTTAGCGGCTCGAGCCTCCCTAGAATGAGCTTACGGGCTGGCCCCTGTGCTCAGACGCATTCCTCCTTAGGTATCTATCTGACATATGCCCCTTCTGGCCACATCGGAAACAAATCCCAGAGCCATGTGCTTACCACAAATGTTTTTCATGTCTCCAGTGTTGCTTACCACAAATGGTACATATCGGCCTATCCTCCCTGTCAGTTACAGCTTGGGAACCCTGTTATCCCCACTGACGTGGAGCATTCGCTGTGTTCTGGCTCCTCTACTGATGTTCAGAAGCCCTGTGCTCGGCCTTTCTTTTCTACCGTACGAAGGTCCCAATCCCGAGCGACCTCCTGTATTCCTCTCCCACCTGGGAGTCGGCATCAATCCTCACGATGGTTCATAGTGCCGCAGCATATGTCTTGAGATCTAAGGCATGCACTATCCCCCGCAATCCGCTCCTCAGGCCATGGATAAATCTCTCGGTCCTCGCTGCCTCGGTGGTTAGTAGTTCAGGAGCAAAGCGAGACAGCTTATCGAATTCTTGCTCGTATTCCTTCACCAACATAACCCCTGCCTCAAGTTTAAGAATTCTGCCTGTTTATTGTATCAGGTGTTGGCTGAGAAGTACTTCTCATAAAAGCGTTCCTTGAACTGCTCCCAGGTTGCAAGTTCACGACCAGTATCAATCATCTTTTCTACTGAACATCACCAGATTTTCGCTTTACCAGTCAGCATGAAGATTGCACATTGAAGCTTGTGCTCTTCCGGGCACCTCATAAAACGGAATATTGTCTCAATAAATGACAGCCACATCTCTACATTGATGGGGTCCCCCAACGATCTATCAAAGAGGTGAGGGTCATACTTCTGGAAATCCCTCAAATGTTTGGCCTCAAGAGACAGGCCCTGCATGTCTCTGTCCTACAGTCGGGTCTGTCATAACAGCTTGGGTGGCACCGGCTCCTCCTGAGCCTGGGTCTGGGCAGGCTATCCTATCATTGTGCTACGGATTAATTCCTGCAACTTTCCCATTAGAGCGGTTGCAATAGCCTCATTAATTCTAGCTTCCATCATCTTTTCATCAACTTAGGTCACAGGCGGAATTGGAGCTGCGCAGCAGCCTGGCTACTCTAAGCTCTCTCTGCTTGCTTTTCTTCTCTAACTGTCTTTCTTGTTCTAGGTTTAGGTGCCATGTCTTGTCAGAAATTCGTACGTTAACTAACTATTTCTGGGTCTTTCTCAGACATCATGCATTTAAAACACTACATTACTATTCTCATATGACGAGGAATCTGTTACTAGGCCACAGGGACTATCTAGACTTACGTAGTAATTCAGTCTACAGAACTTAAAACATGGGCTCTGATACCAACTGTAACGACCCGACCCCCTAGGACTTAAGTTAGGCCGTTACTAAAATACATGCATGCATGACACTTAAAACGACACTCTTTTATGTTGAAATAAATGCTAAATAGATAAGGAAGTTCAAATTTTCTTTATTAAATGCAAACGTTAAAACAAGAATAAGGTACCCATAAATCATAAAGGTTAATAAATAAATATGAAAAACAATTCTTACTAACAAGTTTCAAACATCAAAACTAACATTAAGAGAATTATGAAAAGAACTTTAAATCTCATTATGCAGAAGCGTAAAAACTAGTCTCAGTGGCTCGATCACGAATTCCGCTTGTTCATCGTTGGTGCATCTCTACCCTTACCTGAAATAACAACATGAGAAAGAATGAGTATAAAATAATTAGTAAGTAACCCCACTATTGGGTCAGGCTAGGCATCTATGTCCTCTAGATATTCACCTATGGCACATATACACATGAAACAAGAAGGAGACTGAGTCATATCCTACTGTAGTTAAGTATGCCTACTACCTCTGGTGAATCCTGAAAGCGACACAAACTGGTGAATCTCAAAGGAAACACAAACTGGTGAATCCCGAAGGAAACACAAACTAGTGAATCCCGAAGGAAACACAAACTTGTGAGTCCCGAAGGAAACACAAAATCATCACCGTATGAATCTATGACATTCATGTAATCCTCGATACCATGACTCTACCACATACACATATACCTCAACAGCATGTTCTACAACATTCATGTATACCTTTACATCATAGTTCTACAACATACATGTATGCCTCAACATCATCAGGTCAGATACAATCATATGAAAACATATACCATCTCATACTAGCATTCAAGTATCTATGTGTATATTTAAACAATCCAGATCTCATCCTAGAACATACTTTGATTTTGATCACACTATAATTTATCATGCTAACATTTGCCATAACATACACTTATCATACTAGCATACAACTAAAGCCTGGCTCGTGGGCAGTTCTAGTAGTAAGATTACTTACCTTAATTGAAATTCCACAGATAAAATCAGACAACCAAACGATGACCGTGGTTTGAAGTAATGACCTTAACATACGAATACAACCATTAAATTTCAGTCCAACAATAATTGCAAAATATCATATTCAAATCCACAATACCCAAAAGCTTACCCAAAGAACTTGATCAACAACTACTCCCAAGATTTCGACTCCAAAATCTCCTTCTAACAGATTTTAAATCCCAATGGACGACGACTTGGAACCTTAAAGATAACAGTCCAACAATAATTGCAAAATATCATATTCAAATCCACAATACCCAAAAGCTTACCCAAAGAACTTGATCAACAACTACTCCCAAGATTTCGACTCCAAAATCTCCTTCTAACAGATTTTAAATCCCAATGGACGACGACTTGGAACCTTAAAGATACAAGGGTTAAGTCAAACTTAATTCAATAAACAAAGCGTGCCCACAAACCAACAATAAGGACCATAACTCTTACCAAAACTCTTGTCGAACGATCTTGAATCCGCTGGATAGTCGCTGCTGTGATTTTCCAAGCTCAAATCTAAAATCAAAATAATGCGACTAATTTAATCCTTAATCCAACTTAGTGGGCATCCAAAATCTTTCAAGAAACCTAACCACCAAAATAGGTCTTACCAGAATCTAGGAGTCAAGCTGCTAGAAGACGGCGCGACACGCAGTGGTCAGAAGCTGGATCGACGGTGGCATGCGGTGGTCAGGGGCTGGAGCGGCGACGACTCAAATAGCTCTCCGGCTGCACGAGCGACGCAACTCTGACGGCGACTCTCCGACTGGGCAAACGGTGCGAGGTCGGGTTTGGGCAGTGAGGGAGGCGACGGCAAGATCGAGTTTGGGCAGTGAGGGAGGCGACGGTGAGATCAGGTTTGGGCAGTGAGGGAGGGGCGGCGATAGAGGGTTTGGGCAATGAGAGAGGCAGCGGCGAGAGAGGTTGTGACCAGCAGAAGGAAAATTTGGGGGAGAAAGGTTTCGTGCGTGAGGGAGAAGGGATGGGCTTCTTTTTATTTTATAAAATAATAATAATAATTACTAAAAAGGAAATAGTATAATTACATTTAAATCATTTTCTTAATCCGCTTTATACTATTTATTTCCTTTCATTAATTTTCAAATTGAATTTCAAAAATTGAATAATTTTCACGTCAACACTTAAATTCCCGCACTTATACTTAAAATCTAAAATTCCAGAAATGCCCTCCAACTAAGGACAATTATTGCATTTTCAAATAATTAAGTTACTGAAAATTACATTATTATTGAATAAAATGTGCAGGGTGTTACAGGGTGAGGGGATAACTCCTTTTACATAATGTTGGTTTTTTTGTATATTGATACAAAAAACATTACAGAACTTAATACAAAAATTATTTTTCCCTTTTCTCTCAATTCTCTCTAAACCCCTCTCACAAATTCTTCAATTCTCTATAAGGAAAAGATCTCACAATCTTTGATCCTTGTCCTGAGATATAGTGAGGTAGCCAATTGGTGGTGTCCGTTCATGATCTTGGGATTTTCACAGAAAGGAAGGGCTTGAGGAATTTGTGAAGATTCATTCTTTGAAAAGGTATTTTTTTTCTCAATTCCCTAATTGTATGCTTAACCTTTATTTTTACGTGAATCAATTATGTGTTTTTCCATAACAATTCAAAGACAAAAGTGATAAAACGTTTCTGCATTGGGATTCAATCGCTTCAATTAGTATAAGAGCCAATGGATTTATCATTGCATTTCGTTTAGGAAAATCCAAATTAATTTTGATGGTTTTCAAACTCTATTTTCATATGATGAATGCTGCGAATTTTTAATTCAGGAATTGCATAATAGATGGTTTCGATATTTGACATTTAGATTTCGGATTGCTATTTGACTTGATGAAATTGTATGACCCAGTTGTTTTAGACATTGATTTTTTGCTATCCAGTTTGTAATTTTGAAGCCCGAGTCGTTCGTGATGCTGTTTTTGCCGTAAAGAGAACACCAGAGAACGGAGAAAAATTTGCAGAAAATCGAAAGTTTCTGTGCATTTTGGATATATCGTCACGACACTTTGATGTGAATGGAACGAAATTTTTTTCCTGTAGTATTGTAGAGCTAAGGCACAGTGTCGCGACGCTCCAAACCTGGAGGGCATGAGAGAGCGTATAAGAGGTCGTGGGTTCGAGCCGTTTGGCGTTCATTTCCTTTGTTGATTTTTTTAGAGTGCTAAATATCGGTCTATTAATGTTGTATAGTATAATTTAATGTACATGAGATGTATGTTTAAATTATATTAATTGTATGTTGCATATTGTATGTCATATAGTTCAAAATCCCACCATAGGTTGAGTATAATCATGCATCATATTTAAATATAAATGTTATATTTAAAGTTTAGGTTATTCCTAAAGTATGCTCATGCATGATGTATATTATATAGTTTGCATGTTAATAGCATAAATGCTAGATTCTTTTTTAATGTATGATTAAAAGCATGCTTACTATATAGTTCATTAATTGCTTAATATAATTGTTATATTATGTACATTAATGAAAGTGAAGATACATGCAATATGACATTACTTAGCTAATATAGTTGTTATATTTCATTATGGTAATTAGTATGCGTGTTTTAGGTTTTAATAATTCATTAATTTATAAGAGTTATATGGTTAATGAATTGGAAATTAAAATCTATAATACAGAGTTGCATGCAAATTGTTTCAAATTGTATAATTAGACATCATGTTAAAATTTTTCTAGTATGATTAGAAATAGGTTAATTTTATATTTCTTTTAATAGGATTAAAATAAACAAAAATAAAATATTAATTTATAAAATGTTTGCCTTTAAGTGACCTTTATCTAAGGAAGGTTCTGTCTAGGATTGGGGCATTTAAGTTGACTAAGGGAACACCCCTATCTGGAAACCGACCTAGGAGGTGAATTAGTCAAATATTTTATATGCATGCAATACATGATTAGATTGATTAAAGTGTTTAATAAATAATAATCATATATTGTTAAAATATTCAATATACGCATTATATTGAGCAAATTAACAATGACTTAGTTAACTTAATTAGCCAAATTTACCTAAGTTAATAAACCCTAGGTTCTAAAACACTTAGTGTGAGAAAAAGATATATATGATATGTCATTGTTCCACTCACATTCTCCCTAAAAGTTCACACCGTGAGATCCATGCTCGGCCTCGTGATGCCCTGGGTGCATCCTCCCTTAGGAAGGTGTTTGCATGGGTAAATATCAAGGTGAATGGAGAATGTATTAATAGTAAGTGGGAGAAGGATGTGTGCCAATGCATCCTACGGTCTCCTTCATTAGTTCGTAATTTTTTTATGCTTGGCCTCGTGGCACCTTGGGAACGTCTCCCTTAGGAAGGTGTTTGCATGAAAAGGGACAGAGCGAACTCCAAAAATGGATAAGATCACTATAGTCAATTGCACCAATTTTGTCCTTCCCTGAGACAAGCTTATGCGGCAAGACTATAAGGTTGAAAATGAAGGATTACACTTATAGAAAAATATTAAAAAAAAAATTAATGATTTCTTGACCAAATCAATGGTAACTAAATATTATAGGAATAAGAGTTATTCTAGTGTTATTTTAGGTTGAGAGTGTCTCAATTCAATGAAGGAATAATTGTACACCCCAAGATAGCATTTATTCTGAATCGCTAAAGTATCATTGCAAAATTAAATGATATTAGGGTTCATTAAAAAAATTTCTAAATCTGATTGGATTAAATAAGTTTTGCAAAAATATCTAATATAGATAATTTGTTTTGTTTTGGCACATTTATAATTATAACTAGCATTGTTATTTCATTGCTTGGTGCCGACAAATTGACAGGAAAAAACTATACTAGTTGAAAAAAATACAATAAACATTGTCTTGGTCATCAATGACCTAAAATTTATTCTGGCGGAGGATTGTCCTCCAATCCCTGGACCCACTGAATCATGAAATGTTTGTGATGCATATGATATGTGGACCAGGACCAACGATAAGGCCTAAATCTACATTTTGGCAAGCTTAATTGAATGCTTGGTAAAAAGCATGAGACCATGATCATTGCACACGAGATCATGGAGGCACCGCATGAGATGTTTGGGCAATCGTCCACATACCTTAAGCATGACACTCTCAAGTTCATCTTCAATGCTAGGATGAACGAGGGATCATTTGTTAGGGAACATGTCTTTAACATGATGGTCCACTTCAACGTGGCAGAAATGAACGAGGATGTCATAGATGAGTCCAACCAGGTAAGCTTTATTTTAGAAACTCTTCTGAAGAGTTTCCTATAGTTCTGCAGTAATGTTATAATGAACAAGATAGAATACAATTTTACCACCATTCTCAACGAGTTGTAGACTTACGAGTCCTTTATGAAAGTCAAAGGACAGCATGGGGAGGAAAATATTGTCAGTTCCTCGAAAAATTTCCATAGGGGTTCTACCTCTAGGACTAAGTCTGTGTCTTTTTCCTCTAGCACAAAAAAATGGAAGAAGGAGAAAGGTAGAAAGGAGAATAAAGCTACCCCTGTTGATGCTGCCCAGAACGGGTAAAAAGGCCAAGGTTTTAAAAGGAACCTATTTTCATTGCAACCAGGATAGGAACTGGAAAAGGAATTGCTCGAAGTATTTGGCTGAGAAGAAGAATGCTAAAGAAAGTAAATATGATTTACTAGTTCTGGAAACCTACTTAGTGGAAAATGATGATTTAGTCTGGATACTTGATTCAGGGGCCACTAACCATGTTTGTTTTTCTTTACAGTGAACTAGTTTCTGGCAACAGCTGGAGGTTGGAGATATGACTCTGCGAGTTGGGATAGGGTAGGTCACCTCGGTAGTTGTAGTTGAAAGCATGAAGTTATTTTTTGGATAAAGTTGACAATTTATTGGATAAAAATATAAAAACACTTCAATCAAAACGAAGTGGAGAGTATATGGATTTGAGATTCCATAATTATTTGATAGAACATGGAATTACATCTCAACTCTTTGTACTTGGTATACCTCAAGAAAATGGTGTATTATAAAAGAGAAATAAAACCATGTTAGTCATGATATGGTCGATGATGAGTTATGCTTCATTACCTAACTCGTTTCGGGGTTATGCAATGGAAACTACAATTTATCTTTTGAACCAAGTTCCATTAAAAAGTGTTTCTGAAACACCTTTGAATTATGCAGAGGTTGTAAAAGTAGTTTATGGCATTTAGGATTTGGGGGTGTCCGACTCATGTGTTGGTGGCTAACCCAAAGAAATTGGAACAACATTTGAAGTTTTGCCTATTTGTCAGCTACTCTAAAGAAAAGAGACATGGTCTCTTTTATGATCCAAAAGAGAACAAAATATTTGTATCGACCAATGCTACTTTCTTGGAGGAAGACCAAATTAGGGAGCATAAACCATAAAGTAAAATTGTATTGAATGAGCTTTTCAACGAAACTACTAAAACTTCAACAAGAGTTGTTGAAGAGGCCCTCAACAAGAGTTGTTGATGTTGGTGTTGGGATTGGTATGCTAATTCTCCCGGGGTCTCGTTGTTTTGTAAAGATACACATTGTTCAATGATAAAATAAGTGTTATTTAATTCTGGCATGTACTCATATCCAATAAACAAAACTCCTTGGTTGTCTTATGTGAACTTAAGTATGTATATGTGATATACAAGTGGATCATGCCTTAAGTGATAACGTAAATCGGTCTGTGGTATAAGGATTAAGGTGAGATACCTAATCCTGGTGACACTATGGATACAACTCGCTATGTAGAGGTTTTCATGTGTTGTAAACTACTACAGATGGTTGATCCGGACCATTCATATGGAGATGTGGAGCGGGGATGTCCTATACAAAGAGTTTATATAAGACTTGGACCACGAGATGACTAGACTCTGTATATAACGTCGTTGATACTAGAGACTTGCATCTCACCTAAACGACCATAGGTGACACGACCTTAATCCTAAGTGTTTTGTGAACTCCTGCCTTTGAGGGCGGTCCTTTGATTAGTATGAGTGAGAGTGGTCAGATTGCCAACTTAACATGCCTACCTTTTTGGGGACTTGTCTAATACGAAAGCTGGAAACTTAATCCACAATATGGAATTCACTTCTTTCCCAAAGTAGGGATAAGTAGAGAGATTGGTCCCTTAAAGGCTGATTCCGGGGCTTGAACATAGTGATCATAACTTCTCTTTGGAAGAGAAGACTCAGTCATAGTAGGACTATGATTTATGTTCATTGGAGGGATCAGTGGTACTTAAGAAGACAGATGTAACTACAGGGGCATAACGGTTATTGGCTCAGCTGTACTTACGAGCGATCTGTGAAGGATTGTCGCACTGCTGATTGGTTAAGATGACACATAATATATCTGTAGTGAGGAGAATTCAGCTGTCAGTCTTTAGTTGAGTGCCTGGTAGTTAACGGACGGTGGATACCGTGACTAAAGAGTTTAGTCAGTTATTCACGAACTATTGGAGCTTTGGATCTATAGGTCCATGAGGTCTCCTTGGTAGCTTAGATTCATGTTGAAGGATCAGTTCTTGGTGTTGATTTGAAATGTTCAAATTGACAAGAGGTATCTTGATTATATATGATATAATCGGTATGATATATAAGATACATCTAATGGAGGATTAATGTAAATGAGATTTATATTAAGTACCACAGAATAGGAAAAGAACTATGGTTTATATGTTTCATGAGATGAAATATTAAAACTATAGGTTATAAATATAGTATGATAAGTTGGTTATCATTTATGCTTATAATAATATTAATTATTAGATAATTAATACTTTTTCTTTTAAATAACCAAAGTACTAGGTGGTTATTGATCATGATAACCGTGAGTATAAAGGAAATTGGTTTCCAATTTTGAAAAAGAAGTTCTTTTTTTCTTCACAAAAGTTTGAAAAGAATTTGAGTTTTCTCTCCGGCGAAAAGAAACTCACTGAAGTGGTCAAGTAAATACAGATTTACTAAATGACGGTTGGGCTAGGTAAACGATCGTGCAGGTGCTAGCTAAACGATCGTGCAATGTTTACTAAACGATCGCATAGCTTTGCTAAATGATCGATGACCCAAGGTAAACGATCGTGTAGAATCGATCGAGCTTAACGATAGAGCTAAACGATCGCATAGCTTTTGCTAGACGATCGTATAGCTTTATCTAAAGGATTGGGCATCGACCTATATGATAGGTCTCTAACTTCTCCCACTTGCCCAGTTGTGTACACGATCTGTCTTTCCTCCGTTCGTTTGCCTCACACCAAGTCCGAACAGAGCCCACCCTTTGGATTCTCACACCGACAATACCAAGGTCGCCTTGTTGGTGGTGTCAGACTCAACTCGACATCGTCGAGGTTTTTTGGAGGTTGTTCGTTGTGATTTGGAGGAATCCATTCATGGTGTTGCAGAGGAGTTCGTGTTGCGGAGGAGATCATTGAGGATGAGCCCGAAGTGTTCGCGCTGTGTTCCTGCGGTGTTGCGATCGAGTGTTCGTAGTCCCTGTTGTTTGATCAGAGTTGCGCATCGGAGCGTGGAGATGATTCTACCGTTGTTAGTACAGTTTTTCCCTCTATACATTTGATGTTCATGCTATAATTTCTCTGTATATTTGCATAACCGTTTGTGTTCAAGTCGACTATAAATGTATTCTGGATTCATGATTATAATTTGGAATAGTCTGCTTTCACTGCTCATTGAAATCATCGTTCTGATTTCTTTCAAGTGGTATCAGAGCCAGGTTCTCTGATATTCCAAATTACAGATCTGAATCGAATATTTTTTACAGTCGCGGTGGGTTTCTGCATTTGTGGTTAACTGTTTTTTGCATTTGTGGATGATTTGATGAACGTTTCGAGTTTAATCTGCCTTTTTTGTTAAAACTTTCGGTATTACAAAGTGTTAATTGTAAGGGCCCCTGTGTTTTTGGGTGAAATTAACTTTGCAATCGAGTCTGTAATTCAAATAATTCGAGTTCGTCAAGTCGTTCGTGATGAAGCTTCATTGCTTGACTATGTAGTTCTCAACGAAGAAGAACACCAAGCGTTGGTCGAATCATGTAGCCTCAGGTAAACAATCGTTGGGATTTCAATAAGCGATCATTTAGATTTTTCGTTCTAGATGATCGTGTAGTATTTTCTAATGCTAAGCGATGGGGTAAATCATTTACCATATCGTGTAGCATTGGTTGTACGATCGTGTAGGCGCTAGAGGTAGGCGATCGTAGTGGGAACATGCGATGCTCATTGTTTAGTACAAGGCATGTGCTAGACGATCGCGTAGTTAGCAAGCTTCATCTTTTAGTTACTACCCATGCGATCGTGCGTATTCGATACGGAGACGCTAGCTAAGCGATCGTTTAGGCGATGGTGCTTTGCGGCATCGTAGTCGTTTAGACAATCGCGGAAGGCGGGCATCGTTAAGAGCACGCTAAGCGATCGTGTACTTCAGGCTTCATGGCTTAGTAAAGGTACACGATCGTGTAGTAAAAGCTCAACGATTGTTTGGATTTTTCTAGACGATCGTATAGTAAATGCTAAACAATCGTTTAACTCTGGGTGCACTGGTGAGCGATAGAGCAAAGAGTTTGTTTTATCGTGTAGACAATCGCAGGGTGCTTAGTACACGATGGATGGTTAGAGAAGCGATGCTTTGTCGAGCGGTTCAAGACCCGGTTCACCTGTTTGAACCGAAGACTCCTTGTCTTTGTAATAGTTAGCTTTCCTTTTTGAATTTTAAGGCAATTTTACCCGGTTCATCAACTTTTATTGCTTATACATGTGATGTATGGTGCTTATATGTCAAAGTGTTTGTCATATAGTTAAAAACCCACCTTTGGTTGTGCAATTATTCATGCATCATGTATTATAATTGTTATAATCGAGCATGAAGAAATTACTTGAAAGCATACGCATGCATCATGAAATATAAGAGTTATATTTTGCATGCATTGAGCATTATCATGCATCATCCTTTTATTATAAATGTTATAGTCTAAGGGTGAATGGAAGCATGTTTTACTTATATCATTGCGGTTTTTGTATAAGTGTTATATAAAAGAAGTAGTAATGAATGGACAATGCATTGAGCATGACACATAGGCTGTTTATAATCGTTATGAATGCCTTGAATGTGTTAGCTTAGCATTGTGATTGTTTCTGTTTATAAGTGTGATAAAGGAAATTAGACCTAAAATCAATATTTCAGAGTTGCATGCGGACTTAGGCTGAACTCATGTTTAAAAGGGTGTTAAAATTTGATTGAGATAGACCTAAGTTTAGTGGTTCTAAAGAGTTTAGTAACCTAGATTAATCTTTTAAAATCGATTTAATAGGATTAAATTGGTTGGCACAAAAGATTAAATTTGTTGTAAACCTATCTATAGGGGACCTTTTGTCTAAGGTAGGTTCTGGCTAGACTGGGGTTCTTAAGTTGACGAAAGCGTAACACCCTTACCTGGGAACCTACTTAGAAAGGTGAATTAGATAGATTTTCAACAAGCATGCGACGTTTTGGTCAAAGACTCCGTTAAAGAGTTTAATGGATGATGATCAAAAGTTGTTCAACTATCCAAGGTAAAAGTTACTCTTGGGAAAACCTAAAAGTCACTTAGTTCAAATCCTTAGCCGTGTTTTTTTTAAGTTAAACCCTAGGTTATAAAATACTCAGTGGGAGGAGGAGGTGTATCAGATATGTCTATGATCCCACTCACATTTCTCCCTGTATGTTCACACCGTGAGATTCATGCTTGGCTTCGAGATGCCCGAAGATGCATCCCCCTTCGGATGGTATTTGCATGAGTCAATATCAAGGTGAACGGGGAGAGTGTTTATAGTGAGTGGGTGAAGGGTGTGTGACAACGCGTCCTATGATTTTTGTCATTGGTTCACACCGTGAGATCATTCTGTACACCTTCGAGTCGCCTTCGTTGTAGCCCTCCTCGGATGGGTTTTGTGCAGTTGGTCAATATCAAGGTGAACTCTAGAAATGGATAGGGTCGCTTTAGGTTTTGCCTCAATCGGATTTTTTCCCTTCGGATTGGCCTTTTGGGACGGACCTCTAGGGCTTAAAATGGCGGATCACACTTACAAGAGATTGTTAAGTAAGTTAATGATCTCTTGGCCAAATCAATGATGGCTAGTCGTTATAAGAACAAGAGTTATTCTGGTATTAATGACTGGTTGAGATCTTCTCAATTCAGAGGAGGGATATTTGACCTCCCTTCAGTGGCTTTTTTCCTAAACCTTTGAAGCATCATTACGAAACTAGATGTCACACGGGGTTCATGTTAGTTTTGCTAAAACCTTATTGGATGTTGTTTTGTTTTACAACGGGTATTTTCTTAAAACCTAACTTAGGTCAATGTGTTTTTCTTTTTAGCAACTCGTTAGTATTTTCGTTTAAAGCTTTTAAAAATAACCGTTTATTTACAATGGAAAGAATCGTGTGAAATGAATTTTGTGGCAAGCGACCTCCATCCCACTACTCTCCAAAAGAGGAGACAAGATACTAAATATGATTTATTGGTCCTAGAGACATGTCTGATAGAGAATGATGATTCTGCCTGGATTCTTGATTCAAGTACTACCAATCATGTCAGTTCCTCTTACCAAGGATTTAGTTCCTGGTAAACGTTGCCATCGGGAAAGATGACTCTTCGAGTCGGTAATGGTGAGGTTGTTTCAGCTGTTGCTGTAGGCAGGCTGAAGTTATTTATTGACAAGAAACGTTATCTGTTACTGGATAATGTTTTTGTAGTTCCTCATATTAAGAGGAACTTATTCTCGGTTTCCTGTCTCATTGAACAAGGCTATACCGTCTCTTTTTCTAAGAATAAAGTGTTTATTTTCAAGAATGGAATGGAGATTGGTTATGGTTCAATCGAAAATAACTTATATGTACTAAGGTCGTTAGACATAAAAGCCTTGTTTAACACTAAAATGTTCAGTACGACAACAACATTTAAAAGACCAATGGTTTCTCCAAAGGAAAACGCCAATCTTTGGCATCTAAGGTTAGGTCACATCAACCTCAATAGGATTGAAAAGTTTATGAAAAGTGGACTTCTAAAGAGTTTAGAAGAAAACTCCTTGCCGATATGTGAATCATGCCTCGAAGGCAAGATGACCAAACAACCTTTTACTAGAAAAGGTTACTGAGCCAAGGAAGCCTTGGAGCTTGTACATTCATTCCTCTGTGGTCTGATAAATGTTAGAGCTCGAGGTGGGTATGAATACTTCATCTCTTTCATAGATGATTATTCAAGGTTTGGGTATCTCTTCCTAATACAATTTAAGTCTGAAGCCTTTGACATATTCAGGGAGTATAAGGCTGAAGTTAAAAGCGTGTTAGGTAAGAAGATAAAAAAAACTACGATCTGATCGTGGTGGAGAGTATATGGACCTCTAATTCCAGAACTATATAATAGAACATGGGATTGCGTCCCAACTCTCGGCCCCTGGTACACCTCAGTAGAATGGTATATCATAAAGGAGAAACAAGACCTTGTTGGACATGCGTCGGTCTGCATGTTATATCCTGAAACAACGTTCCCTTGAAAAGTGTTTCTGAAACACCTATTGAGTTATAAAGCGGCCGTAAAGGTAGTTTACGCCACTTTAGGATTTGTAGCTGTCTGACACATGTGCTAGTGACTAACCCAAAGAAGTTGGAACCACGTTCGAAGGTTTACCTCTTTGTGGGCTACCCCAAGGAAACGAGAGAAGGATACTTCTATGATCTAACTAAGAACAAATTGTTTGTTTCCACTAATGCTATCTTCTTGAAAGAAGATCACATGAGGGATCATAAGCCACGAAATAAGCTCGTTTTACGTGAGATCTCAAGTGAGACTGAGACTACTGAGGGTTCAATAAGAGTTGTCGAGAATCCATTGTCTTTTAAGAAAGAAATGAAAGATGTTGACAAAGATGAATGGGTTAAGGCCATGAACCAAGAAATGGAGTCTATATACTTCAATAATGTCTAGAAGCTTGTTAATCCACCTAATGGGATCAAACCTATTGGGTGCAAGTGGATCTATAAGCGAAAGAGAGGTGTAGATGGAAAGATGCAAACCTTTAAGGCTAGACTCGTGGCAAAGGGTTATACCCAGGTTGAGGAAGTTGACTATGAGAAAACTTTCTCACCTTTTGTCATGCTAAAGTCTATCATGATTCTCCTGTCCATAGCCACATTCTATGATTATGAAATATGGCAAATGGACGTCAAGATTGGCTTTCTGAATGGTAACCTTGAGGAAACCATCTATATGACTCAACCAGAGGAGTTTGTCATTCCAGATTAAGAGCAAACAGTTTTCAAGCTTAATAGGTCCATTTATAGGCTGAAACAAGCATATCAATCATGGAACATTAGATTTGACATTGCTGTCAAGTCGTTTGGCTTTGACCAGAATGTTGATGAGCCTTGTATTTACAAGAAGTTCATCAACAACTCAGTAGCTTTCCTGATACTGTATGTGGATAATATCCTACTCATTGGGAATGATGTAGGATATCTGACTGACATTAAGAGTTGGCTAGCTGCCCAGTTCCAAATAAAAGATTTGGATGAGACATAGTATGTTCTTGGGATCTAGATCATTCGGGATCGCAAGAACAAACGGTTAGCCCTATCTCAGGCATCGTACATTGATCAAATGTTGATCAGGTACAGGATGCAGGATTCCAAGAGGGATTTGTGAATTGAGGGCGGTCTTTGATTTGTATGAGTACGAGTGGCCAGGTCGCCGATTCAAACCTACCATTTTTGGGATTCGTCTGATTTAAGAGCTGAGAACTCAGCTACACAAGATGGAATTCACTTGTTCCCTGAGGCAGGGGTAAGTGGATAGATAGCTCCCTTAAGGGCTGATTCTGGGGCTTGAACGATGTTGCACCACACACCTTCTCTTGGCTCGAGAGGTGTTCACACATAGTTGGACTATGTTGTATTATTCATTAAAGGAATCAATGGTACTTAAGGAGTGAGATGTAACTACAGGGGAAAAACGATAATATGGCCTAGCTGTACTTACGAGCATCTGTGGTAAGATCAATGGTACTTCAGGGTCATCGTACTCATGATTTGTTATATCCGATGGACACAGAAATATATCTGTGGTAAGAAGGGTTCAGTTGTTGGTCTTTAGTGGAATGCCTGACAGTTAACGGATGGTGGATCTCGTGGCTAAAGAGTTTAGTCAGCTATTCACGAACCATTGGAGCTTTGAGCCACAGGTCCATTAAGTTCCCTGGGTAGCTTGGATAAAGTCGAGAACCAGTGTTTGGGTTAATTTGAAATGTTCAAATTGACAAGAGAAAGTTCGATTATATATGATAAAATTGGACTGGTTAATTATATATTATATAATTGGCTAAATATATGAGATACATTATTTTGGAGAAAATTAGATATAAATATGATTTATATCAAGTAAAGGAGAAAATATTATAATAGATTTGTGATATCAAACTATAGAGTAAAAATATAATATGATTATATTTATTATTAATTAATTGGTTAATTATAGGATAATCAATCCAAAAATTCACGTTAAGACGTGGATTAGTGGAGCAGTGTCGGTTATTGTAACCGATGAATTAAAATGAAAATAGTTTCATTTTGATCAATCGTCCAAAAAGAAAGAGAGAGAGCGCACTGGTGTTTCCTAAATGATTGCACAAGAAAATCGAGAGACTATACGATAGCTTCTCTTCGCCTAAACAATCGTCCACTTCGCGCTTAAATGATCACATACTTGTTCTTACACGATTGCATAGCTTTTCTAAACGATCGTATAGTGTGCCGATTTTGCTAAACGATCGTTTAGTAAAACCTACACGATCGTGTAGCTCCTCCTAAACGATAAGCATTTTTGCTATGCGATAGCGTCTTTTTCTCTCCTACTTGCTTATCACCTAACTATTTGTGTTTCCTTCATCCTCTACCAAATTCACCAAAGACCATCCTTTGGGTTCTCACTCCGAGAATACCCAGGGCTCTTTTCTTGTGGTGTCGTCCCCGCGGCATTCGAGTTCATACGGTTGTTCGTGCTGCTGTTGTTAGCGCTGCTGCTAGGTATTGGTAGATCACTTGGAGGGTTCCACTGTGTTGAGTTCCAAAGTGTGAAGAACGTCTTCAACTGGTATGGTACTCATTCTCTTGTTATTTTGTCGTTCATAGCATGCTGATAATTAGTGTTTGTTTGCATAATTGTATATGTTGAATGTATACTGTTGTATTTTGGTCACGATGAGATCGGAGCGATCCGAACGTGCTCATGAAACTCTTCGATAAGAGATCCATCAGATTTTAAATCGCATTAACTCAATCCAATAAATTAAGATCTCAGATTATTTGATGTAGCATGAACAGTATGTAATAGATAACCTAAAAGGTCTGCATTAAAAAGATAAGATTGGTTGCCTTATCCTGATAACACTATGGATACTCCCGACTTTGTAAATGTTACAAGAGTTGTAAGTGTTACAAACGATTTGATCCAAATAGTTCATGTAGAGACATGTAAGTGGGGGTATCTAGTACAAATGGTTTGTATAAGACCGGACAGAAATGATTAATCTCTCTTTATAACACCGTTAATTGAAGAAACTAACATTTCATAAGATGACCATAAGTAACTTGATCTCAATCCTAATTGAGTTATAGACTCTTGTCTATGAGGGCAATCCTTTGATTTGTATGGGTGAAAGTGGCCTGAGTCGCCAACTCAATATGTAGAAGCTAGGAAAATAGCTCCACACGATCACTCTTTCCTGCTTTTAAGAAAAGTAGATGATTTACTCTTTTAAGTGCTGACTTCTGGTCTTGAATAAGGGATCCTCCCTCTCATTGGTGTTCATGGTAGGATCATAAACAGGTTATTCATTAGAAGATCAGGGGGACTTAAGTAGAAATAAGTATGTTGAAAATATGGGAGTTTGCCCTATGGGCGTTTTTGTCTTTTACCTATGCCCTAGGGTTTTCTACTGTTCTATTTATAAGTGTAGTCTCCCTGTATTGTTTGTTTCAGAAAATTAATAAGAAATATTCTATATCATGGTTTTTTTTCCCTGTTATAGGGTTTTCCACGTAAACTATTGTGTGTCTCTCTTCTCTTTTCTTTTATTGCTTTTCATCATGGTATCAAAGCATAGAGACGAAACCCTAGCCACCATTGAAAAAAACCCAACAGGAGAATCACAAGTGCCATCTGGCATCGCAACCACTGATATAGCCATTGACATACAGAACACTATAGAACGGTACTTCTAGACGATTCTACCACATCTTCATCAACCGATTGGAGTAGTCCAACCTAGAGGACAGGCAGCCGACTGGATTGACAACCAGTAGACCTATCCAGCCAACTGGATTGGTCACCAGACGGACCCACGGAGCAACCAGATGACTTCCGGTGGCATGCCTCAGACGATCAGAAGCTAGGCGTTTAGCGGCTTCCAGTCTCGCGCCGAGTCGTCCACGTTCGAACGCCAGCCAGTTGGCGATTTCTAGCCCGACCCATCTGGATTTTCGCTGATCAGAGCCCTTTGGATCGATTCTCGCCGAGTGCGTGTGGATTCCCTTAGGCATGACCCAGCCAATTTCAGCCGTAGCACTTCGATCCCAAATGTTATTTGTACCTAATCCCAACCAACGTCCGTTAATCCCAGCTATGATTTTTGCCCGGTACCGACCACCTCTCCAGGTGGTAGTCTCAGCTAAAAGGTCTTTATGAGTGGTAGATTTGAAGTGGGGGAATCATCATCATCACCGTATCCTGGACAGAAACTTGATTATATTGAGGAACAATTCACCCAACTTCAACTTCAACTTCAACTTATACAACAAAATGAGTCCATTCAACAACAGATAGCTACCCTCGAAGAAGCACTTAAGACAACATCGGGTATTCCGTCAGATTTTCCGTCTAATCTACCAATGTACTCCGAAAATCCGGTAACCTCTTTCCCTACTTTTCCTATAGTATATTTACTATCTGGTTCTATGGGAAACTCTACATGTTTTATTGTTGGAGAAAAAGAATGAGCAAAACTACTTTTCTTGGTCATAATATATCAAGATGGCTCTCAAGGGTCATCATAAATTGGAGTATTTAATGGGTGAGATACTAAAACCAAGACCAGGTGACCCTCAAGAACATGTCTGGAAGGAGGAGGATTCTTTACTTCGATCTCTGTTAATAGGTAGCATAGAACCTCAGATAGGGAAACCCATACTGTATGTTGCTACTATGTGGGACATCTGGGATGTCATTCAAAAGTTGTACTCCAAACGACAGAATGCCTCCCGGCTTTACATCTTACGCAAGCAAGTTCATGAATATAAACAAGGAACAATGGATGTAATAACCTACTTTAATAAATTGTCATTACTATGGCTAGAGATGGTTTGGGATTGTCCTTGCGGGGGAGTGCAACACTTCAAGTCTGAAAAAACTGATTGGATCTATGATTTCCTTGCAGACTTAAATACTAAATTCAATGTCGTATGGAGTCGATCCTGGTCCATCATCCGATACTGTCCCTCATCAAAGTTTGTTCAAAGTTTTGTCTGGAGGAAGACAGGTCCAATGCTATGAACAATTTACTAATCTCTTCGATAGATTTCGCTGCATTTAAGACATGTGGTCTTGTTAATGATAAAAAGAATAGTAAGCCTCCTACAGTATGTGAATATTGCAAGAAACCTTGGCACACCAAAGATCAATGTTAGAAGTTGCATTGGCACACCAAAGATCAATGTTAGAAGTTGCATGGTCGTCCATCTAATAGTAAACGATGTCAGTCAGGGTTCGAACGAGCATTAGTAGGTGAGTCTACTATTGGTAACTTTCAGCCTCAGAATCAGGGAACTAGTTTGAATGACTCTAGTGTTGTGGGTGTCAATGCGATTACCCAGCCAAGTACGACTCAATCCTTTAGTTTTATTAGTGTGAATGGTAACAAGTCATGGATTTTAGATTTGGGGGCTACGAATCATCTAACTGCCTCTTCTAACCAGTTTATTTCATATTGTCTAAGTGCGGAAATGAGAGAATCAGAATTGCAGATGGATCTTTTGCTCTTGTGGCAGGAAAGGGTCATCTCTCTCCTTTTAAGGGCTTAACCCTACACGATGTGCTGCATGTTCCCAAAATTTCATATAATTGATTATATGTTAATAAGATTATGGGAGATCTGGGATGTTAGGTCACTTTCTCACCTGATGCTGTTATTTTTCAGGATCTGAGCTTGGGGACGACGATTGGCACTGCCCGACATAATGGGGGGATCTATTTCCTTAATGTAGATACTTCTTCTAACTTATATGATAGGACTAGTTTACTTTCTTCTTGTTTTTCTACTTCCAAAAAAGATTACATGTTATGGAATTTTCGTCTCGAGCATCCGAGTTTCCAATATATGAAATATTTGTTTCCCGATTTGTTCCATAATATTAATATCTCTAACCTGACTTGTGATGTGTGTATTCGAGTTAAACAACATTGTGTCTCGTTGTGATCTCAACCATATAAGCCATCTAAACTGTTTACTCTCATTCATAATGATATCTGGGGTCCTTCACTCGTCACTACCTCTACTGACAAACGTCGGTTTGTGACATTTATTGATGATCACACTCAACTTACTTGGGTGTTCCTTCTCACCGATAAGTCTGAGGTCTTGTTAGTATTTCAACAGTGTTATACCACTGTGGAAACCTAGTTCAATAAAGAAAATCACCATCCTTCAGAGTGATAATGGTCATGAGTTTTTTAATAAGTCTTTCCGGGAATTTTTAGCCTCTAAGGGAATTGTTCATAAGAGTTCATGTGTGTACACTCCTCAAAAGAATGGGGTGGCTAAGCAAAAAAATCGCCACCTCGTTGAAGTCGCTCGTTCTCTTATATTATCTACTTCTCTACCATCCTACTTGTAGGGGGATGCTATCTTAACGGAAGCCCACTTGATAAACTGCGTGCCTTCTCATGTCTTAAAGTTTCACACTCCTTTGGAGTGCTTCTAGGAGTTCTATCTCGATAATCGCCTTGTTCCTGATGTCCCTCTTCTGATGTTTGGATATGTCGTGTTTATCCATGCCCATGGTTCTAATCGCACTAAATTCACTCTCCGCGCTCAGAAATATGTCCTTGTTGGATATCCCCTTCATCAACATGGGTACAAATGTTATCACCCGCTCTCACATAAATACTTTGTCTCGATGAATGTTACTTTCCTTGAAAATCAACCTCTCTTTCCCATTAGTCATCTTCAGGAAAAGAGTACTAGTGAAGAGACTAATTGGAGTCGAAGTCCAATAGGTTTATATGAACCTGGGATTACTATTTTTTAGTCTGAACTTGGGGATGTTCTTCCTAAGCATGTCATGGATATTGACGAGACTGTCCTTCTGACCAAATAAGTTCCTTGGATAACATACTATCGGAAGAATATCAGAAAGGAAATAGTTTCTCCTGTTACTTCTCCGTCTCCAGTCCATGAGTTAGACCCAGCATCAAATCCAGGTACTGGTATTCCTACCTTTAGTAATAACGTGTTTGGGTTTAAGATGACCTTTGTGTTAAAAGCAGAGAAATCCTTGATAGTACCTATGATTGTGCTAAGGATTCCTTATATGAAGATGATGTGGTTGCAAGTGATGATAATTTCGTAAAAACTACTCCAGTAGATGATACTTTTGAGGGTGAATGTGCAAAAAGTTCCTCAGAAGATGAGACTCTTAAGCATAAGGCTAAATGTGATGAGGAGTCAGGTGAGAAGAAAAGTTATTATGCCTCTCTCGATCTTCCCATTGTCTTGAGGAAAGGTACCAGATCCTGCACGAAGTATCCATTGCAAAGTTACTTGTCTTATAGTAATTTATCCCTGGAATTCAAGGCCCTTACTACGATACCAAGCAGTATACATGTGGCAATGGAGATTCATGAATGGAAAATTGCAGTTATGGAGGAGATGGGAGCACTTGAGAAAAATAGTACTTGGGATCGGGTCATCCTTTCTAGAGGACATAAGACAATGGGATGCAAGTGGGTGTTTACAGTAAAGTACAAGCCTGATGGAACGATTGATAGGTACAAAGAGAGATTGGTTGCCAAAGGCTTTACTCAAACTTTCGAATAGATTACTCCAAGACTTTCTCCTCAGTGGCAAAGCTAAACATTGTTTAGGTCCTTCTATCAGTAGCGGTTAACAGAGATTGGCCTCTCCATCAACTTGATGTAAAAAATGCTTTTCTAAATGAGGAATTAGAAGAAGAAGTTTACAGGAGTCCCCCCCCCCCCCCCTCCGGGGTTCAAGAGTCAGTTCAATCACCGAGTATATAAGCTAAAGAAATCATTATATGGGTTGAAGCAATCTCCCAGAGCTTGGTTTGATAGATTCACTACCTTTGTAAAATCTCAAGGGTATAGTCAAAGGCATTCAAATCACACTCACAGAGCTTGGCTGAAGAAGAGAATGGCTGAGGAGTTTGAAATTAAAGACCTTGGAAAATTGAGGTATTTTCTCGGAATGGAAGTGGCTCGATCGAAAGATAGGATCTCAGTGTCTCAGTGGAAATACACTCTTAACCTGCTCAAGAAGACATGTATGATGGATTGTAAACCAGTTGATACCCCTGTGGAGATTAATGCTAAACTTAGTAACTTGAATAACAATGTTCTGGTTAATAAGGAAAGTTATCAGCGTCTTGTTTGGCGATTGATCTACCTATCTTATACCAGACCAGACATTCTCTTGCTATGAGTGTAGATAGTCAGTTTATGCAAGCTTCTTACGAATAACAATTTGAAAACTACTCCTGATAAGGGATTGACATTCAAAAAGTCTGACAAACGGTGCATTGAGGCTCACACATATGCTAATTGGGAAGGTTTTGTTGTGGATAGTAAGTCAACATCTGGGTATTGTACCTTTGTGTGAGGTAACCTCATTACTTGGAGGAGTAAGAAACAAGGAGTCACTGCTAGAAGTAGTGTGGAGGCAAAATACAGGGCCATGAGTCTAAGAATATGTGAGGAGATCTAGCTGAAAAAGGTCCTAATAGATCTCAATCAAGACAGTGACCTCCCGATGAAACTCTATTATGACAATAAAGCCACAATAAGTATCGCAAATAATCCAGTGCAGCATGATAGAACAAAACACATGGAAATTGATAGACATTTCATGAGTCAATATCAAGGCAGACGGAGAGAGTGTTTATAATAAGTGGGTGAAGGGTGCGTGTCAACACATCCTACGGTTTCTATCATTGGTTCACACCGTGAGATCATTTTGTACTCCATCGTGGCATCCTAGGAGTATCCCCCTTCGGATGGGTTTTGTGCAATTGGTTAAGATCAAGGTGAACTCCAGAAATGGATAGGGTCACTTTAGGTTTTGCCCCAATCGGATTTTTTCCCTTCGGATGGTTGCTTAGAGTGGATATCTAATGCCTAAACTGACGGGTCATACTTACGGGAGATTGTTAAGTAAGTTAATGATCTCTTGACCAAATCAATGATGGATAGACATTATAGGAGCAAGAGTTGTTCTGGTATTAATGACTGGTTGATAATTTCTCAATTCAGAAGAGGGATAATTGAACTCCCTTCGACGGCTTTTGTCCTAAACCTTTGAAGCGTCATTACGAAACTAGATGTCACACGGGATTCATGTTAGTTTTATTAAACCTTATTGGATGTTATATGTATTTCAACAGGTATTTGCTTAAAACCTAACGTAAGTCAATGTGTTTTTGTTTTCCGCAATTAGTATTTCCGTTTAAAGCCTCTAATTTGACCCATTACATATAGTGGAAAGAGTCTTGTAAAACATTTTTCTTGGTAAACGACCTTGAATTTTTCATGGTTGAAGAGCGCCCTCAAGTCCCGACCCTTAATGCGAAGTGTTCGCAATGCATATGAGATGTGAATGAAGACTAATTCATTAGCCCGACTTCACATATTGGCTAGCTGATAACTTGTAGATATACAAGTTATTTATATCGTCTTACTTAGAATATGCGGCAATAGGAAAAGTTGCATTGCATGTAGTAAAATTGGCTTAGAAACGTGAAGCTTGTAAAAGTATTACAAACACACCCGCTGACCACATTGTGAGGGCAAAAAGGGTGTCCAAACCTTTGTTTTGCAGGTAGCAGGTATCACCGCATGCGGCAATAGCTCATAGACAATAAAATCAACGCATTCTCGGGGATTTTTGAAATCGTACAACTTTTTCTGACGTACGTCTTGACAAATGGAACGTGGTGTAGAGCGGACATTCCCACCAACCATGACAAGAAAAACTAACTTTTCAGAGTGGGATCATTGAGGCAAGAGGCGTTAAAATCTATAAATAGCAACATTTAGCACAAGCTGAAGGGAGACAAGGAGAATAACAAAAAGAAGTTCTGTGCAAAAAACAATCTTCTCCCAAGAACTCTCCTGAGAAGGAAGTAGCCCCGATCGAGATTCATGTCAGGACATTGGCATGAAGCTCTCGACTGTTCTTACTTTCTGTTCATCATTTCTTGTTCATTTTCTGTCTATCATTCATATCTCTGTAATAAACACTTTACCAATTAATATCACTACCATGTTCATCATCATCTCTCTGGTCACCATTATGCATCCATCCTTCATTTCTTTCACCATGAGTCACTAAACTTCTAGGGTGTGGGGGAAGGATTGAATGAGTAAATCAATCCATGTTGAAGATGTCAGCTAAGTTTATTTAACGTATGCTCAATGGCATCTTCACCTGTGAGAGCAGAAGTGAAAATGTCATCACATTCACTTGCGATAATCTTTTCTCCTAACCCGTTTCACCCTACGTTTCTATTCACAAGACTTGTCATCACATTCACTCACGTACACCTTGCACAATTTCAGCTTTATTTGTTACCTGTTTGTTCATTTACCATCACATTTTACTCTCTAGGACTTCACAATCATAATTTGTTTACGATCACACATATCAACTCTTTGTCGCACAAACATCGTAAATCCCCGCGTTCGACCTCGGATCATTATAAGAAACTCACGGTGGAATTATACTTGGCTTCATCGCAAGAAAACTTGTGATGTGCATAACACTATCTGAACTCATCAATTGGCATTTTACAACAAACTCTATAACATCGCATATCATTTATCATCTGTTAGCGCGATTAAGACATAGAAGATAAATCACACAATTACAGAGACAACACACAAGTTTTGTGTTGGTATATTCTAAGAACACCAGCATACCTGATGTTTCGGCCAAGAGGGTTGAGAACATGGTCATTGCACGCGAGATCATGGACTCATTACAAGATTTGTTTAAACGTTAGTTCTTACTTTTCAAGCACAAAGGGATGGATGACAAAACTAGTAGTGTCAGTTCCCAAGTTAAACTCCAAGAGGAGGAAGCAATTGTTACTGACTCTGTTGAGGTTCATAGAAGAGAAGTGTTCTCTAACATGCAACTTGGAGCTTATTTAGGTTCTGATACAGATCCCACTACTCTCCAAAAGAGGAGGATGTCGACAGTAAATCTTATTTATTGGTCTTGGAGACTTCTTTAGTAGAGAATGATGATTCTGCCTGGATTCTAGATTCGAGTGTTACTAATCACATCATTTCTGTTTACCAAGGATTCAGTTCCTGGCAAACGTTGCCACAAGGATTGATGACTCTTCGAGTAGAAACTGGTGAGGTTGTTACTGAATAATGTTTTCGTAGTTCCTCATATCAAGAGGAACTTAATCTCGGTTTCTTGGCTCATTGAACAAGGGTATACCGTCTCTTTTTCTGAGAATAAAGTGTTTATTTTCAAGAATGGAATGGATATTGGTTTTGGTTCGATGGAAAGTAACTTGTATGTACTAAGGTCGTTAGTCATAAAAGCCTTGTTTAATACTGAAATGTTCAACATCCAACAACAGCTAAAAGACCAAAGATTTCTCCTAAGGAAAACACCCATCTTTGGCATCTAATGTTAGGTCACATCAACCTCAATAGGATTAAGTAGTTGGTGAAAAGTAGACTTCTAAAGAGTTTAGAAGAAAACTCCTTGCCAATATGTGAATCATGCCTCAAAAGCAAGATGACCATATGATCTTTTATTGGAAAAGGTTACAAAGCCAAGGAAGCCTTGGAGCTTGTACATTCTGACCTCTGTGGTCCAATGAGTGTTAAGGCTTGAAGTGGGCATGAATATTTCATCTCTTTCATAGATGATTATTCAAGGTACGGGTATCTCTACCTAATGCAACGTAAGTCTGAAGCCCTTGACAAGTTCAAGGAGTATAAGGTTGAAGTTGAAAACTTATTAGGTAAGAAGATAAAAACAATACGATCTGATCGTAGTGGAGAGTATATGGACCTCCAATTCCAGAACTATATGATAGAATATGAGATTGCGTCCCAACTTTCGGCCCTAGGTACACCTCAACAAAATAGTGTATCAGAAAGGAGAAACAGAACCTTGTTGGACATGGTTCAGTCTATGATAAGTTATGCTCATCTTCCAGACTCGTTTTGAGGTTTTGCAGTAGTGCTATATTCTGAACAACGTTCCCTCGAAAAGTGTTTCTGAAACACTTTTTGAGCTGTGGAGAGGTCGTAAAGCTAGTTTACGCCACTTCAGGATTTGAGGGTGTCCGGCACATGTGCTTGTGAATGACCCGAAGAAGTTGGAACTACGTTCGAAAGTTTGCCTCTTTGTAAGCTACCCCAAGGAAACGAGGGGTGGATACTTCTATGATCCAAGTGAGAACAAAGTGTTTGTTTCCACAAATGTTATCTTCTTGGAAGAAGACCACATGAAGGATCATAAGCCACGAAGTAAGCTCGTTTTACATGAGATTTCTAGTGAGACTGAAACTACTAAGGGTTCAATAAGAGTTGTTGAACAGGCCAATAGATCAACAAGAGTTGTTGAGGTCAGTGCATCTAGTCAACCAGCTCAAGAGTTGGACGGCCTCGACGTAGTGGGAGGGTTATGAACCCACTGAAATGCTACATGGGTTTAACTGAAGCTCAGAACGTCATTTCTAATGATGGGGTCGAGGATCCATTGTCTTTTAAGAAAGCAATGGATGATGTTGACAAGGATGAATGGATTAAGGCCATGAACCAGGAGATGGAGTCTATGTACTTCAATAACGTCTGGGAGCTTGTGGATCCACCTGATGAGGTAAGACTTATAGGGTGTAAGTGGATCTATAAGTAAAAGAGAGGTTAGATGGAAAGGTGTAAACCTTTAAGGCTCGACTCATGGAAAAGGATTATACCCAGGTTGAGAAAGTTGACTATGAGGAAACTTTCTCACCTGTTGTCATGCTCAATTCTATCAGGATACTCCTATCCATAGCCTCATTTTATGACTATGAGATATGGAAAATGGACGTCGAAACTACCTTTCTTAATGGTAATCTTGAGGAGACCATCTATATGACTCAACCAGAGGAGTTCGTAGTTTCAGATCAAGAGCAAAAAGTTTGGAAGCTTAATAGGTCCATTTATGGGCTGAAACAAGCATCTAGATCATGGAACATTAAATTTGACATTGCGGTCAAGTCATTTGGCTTTGATCAGAATGTTGATGATCTTTGTATCTACAAGAAGATCATAAATAGCTCAGTCGCTTTTTTGGTACTGTATGTGGATGATATCCTACTCATTGGGAATGATGTAGGGTATCTAACTAACATTAAAAAGTGGCTAGTTGCCCAGTTCCAAATGAAAGATTTAGGTGAGGACAGTACGTTCTAGGGATCCAGATCTTTTGGGATCGTAAGAACAAGAGGTTAACCTTGTCTCAGGCATCGTACATCGATCAAATGTTGATCAGGTACAGAATGCAGGATTCCAAGAGGGGTTTGTTACCCTTCAAGCATGGAATCATTTTGTTTAAGGATCAATGTCCTAAGACACCTCAAGAGGTTGAGGAGATGAGGCGGATTCCCTATATTTCAACTGTAGAAAGCTTAATGTATGCAATGTTGTATACCAGACCCGACATTTTCTATGCAGTAGGGATTGTCAATCGTTATCAGTCCAATCCAGTACTCGATATAACTCGTCTAATGTGCACATGTCGACAATTCTTGCTAACGATACTCGAGTATGCTGACAATCCCAGCCAAATCATACTGACAATCCTAATCAGTCCTCAAGGTATGCCAACACTACCAGTCAATACCAGGGTACAATTTCAGTTTCCCAACAAATCAAATCAAACATGCTTCAAGCAAATCCAGGGTCAAAACAGTCATTCAATTAAGACAATAGAAAACTAGTGATTAATTTCCAAGAAAACACATTTTCTGATCATGCCAAATTTTTCAAACCATAAATATATATAATATCATATATTTATATAGATTTATCCAAAAAAAATAAAATAAAACATTTACAGTTCACCAGTAAGGGTTTTCTAAGTTCCCTAGTTTCCTATTTCCTCCTGAATCTCGAGTTTGTATTAATCTAGTAATTAACTTAGAATCCCATGTTTAGGGTTAAAAATAATCTTAAAATATCTACTTAACCCTAAACCTAGCTTACCCATCTTATTAGACCCAAATTAAACCTTTGGATTGGCAAAAACAATTACGGACACAGGGCAACTTCCTCTCAACGCATAGACAGTCTCAGCTCAATGCATGGTACACTAACTCAACACATAGACAACCTCAGCTCAACGCATAGACAGCCTCAGCTCAAGCAGACCACTTTCAAACCCTAACTCATCCTCCAACACTCCCTTTTTAAGTCTTTTTTTAGATAACTTTGAGTTATTAGGTGAAATGAGACTCCCTCGGGGTATTTATAGGCCTTAGAAAACCATTCCCATCATCCTCTCACAGTATGGTTTCAACACTCAGTCAAATTTCTTCTTATTTACTATGTTGTGACTTCATAGCATAGTTTACATACTTAGTCAAAATTTTAGCTTAAACCTAATATACTCCCAACTTTTCCTTCACTATTTGTATACAACATTTTGTACCTATTCTCAACCACATGATCTCGACACTTAGGAAATATTTTTCTTAAGTGTCAACACTTTTTGAATGGAAGAGTTCGAGGGCTTACAAAAAGGCACTTTGATATTCTAAGACAATCTTCAGTAATGCTACCTTGAGCCTATTAGCAATAACTTTTGCGATAGTTTTGTAATTAACGTTACACATGCTAATAGGTCTAAAGTCTGATGTATCCTTTGGGATTTTTTCTTAGGAATAAGCACAATGAACATGTTATTAAATGGGCTGACAGAGGCCTTACTATTCAGCACATCCAAACAAGCCATGACAATTTTTCCTTCACGATCACCCAATATTTTTTATAAAACAACGCAGGAAAGCCATCCGAGTCAGGGCTTTGGATGCCCCCATTTGAAACACAGCATTGTAAATCTCTTCCTTCATGTAAGGCCTAATCAAGAAATCATTCATCTCACTAGTTACCTTTCTCTTAACAAAACCAATAGCAAATTCCATCTAATCATATCCATCACAGGTTGACAAAAAAAAAACTGAAAATACTGAAAAAATATTGATTCAATTTGTTCAGCATTTGAGGTCCACCCACCATCTCCAACCCGATTCCCTTTAATTTTATTTTTCTAATGATGGATCGAAGCTTTTTTATGAAACAAATTGGTATTTCTTTCACCCCGTTTCAGCCAACATTCTCTCGATCACTGTCTCTAATAAATCTCATCCATTTCTAACACCTTGTCAAGCCCACCTTCCAATGAGTGAATAAGGTTAAAGTCAGGTCTATCCATAGCATTCATAACAACCTGAATTTGATCACGAATACACTCAACCTCCTTAGAATAATTTTTTTGCTTGTTTTGCCCTTCATTTCTAGAGATGGCATCCACAATGAATAAGAGCTTCAATTATCTTATATTCATTATTAACATACCCACCAGTCAATACCGCAACATCAGTCTTCTTTTTATTAATTAGGATCCCACACTTCTCATCTTCTCCTCACACCTCTTCAAACTTGAAAATTTTAGTACTATGTTTCCATACCATCTGCTCTTGTTCAACATTTAACTCAAGGAAAATAGGTATGTGGTCAGAAAAATACCACTTTAAATGCCTAGCCTAGAGTTTTGAAAATAACTCTATGAAAACCTCATTTTCCACAAAATGATCAAGCCATTTAAATATGGGAGGTCCTGAAGAGCATTTGTTCACCCAGACAAAAGGTTTCCCAAAATAACCCAGATCAAATAGCCTTTCCTCTTCAAAAACTTCTCTTACATTAGTCATGCTTGATCTAGAACAAGATGCCCCGCCCTTTTGCTCACCGTCCCAAAAAGCTTCATTCAAGTCTCCACCAACAATCCAAACCGAATCATCTTTATCATGTAGACGCCTAATTAGCTCACATGTGAATGTGTTGTTTCGAGGTTGCGGATATCGATATAGCCTAGTAAACCACCAATGGAAACCTTCCCAGTGAACCCTACAATCAATATGACCCTTCAAAAAAAGATCGAATAGTAATCTCCCCTCCCTCCACCTCCCCTCCATAGTAAACCCAGCCCACCACTTCTCCCTTCACACCCAACAGTGAAACAACCTGCATACTATAACCATCCTCTAATATTCTCCAACCTACGAGCTACACGTTTAGTTTCAGATAAAAATAAAATAAGGAGATCATATTTATCAACCATATGTTTCAACTCCCTAAACACTGTCAGGTTTTCCATACCTCGAGCGTTCCAACATAAAATTTTCATTACGATTGGTAGGGCCCTGTTTAGGTCTCTGCCGATATCTCAGATTCCACCTCCTCACCCTCTACTCCTATTTTTTGACATAAAGTGGTTCGAGTTAATTAATAGCAATGCAATCTGTAAACATCTTTTGTTTTCCTTTTGTCAGACAATTTTCATTCCCAAACACCTCAGTTTCTCTCATCATGTTCTTAACCTTCTGAAAACATTTCAGTGGACTATTATGTACCTCCTTTTCATTAGCCAACTCCAATCCATTAGTTGGCCTTACTTCCCGTTCCTCGCATATCTCATCTGTAATAACAAGAATCATTACATTATTCACTTCTATACCCTATCTCCCATTAATCTCACTAGCCCCTGTCTCTTTGTCATTGGACAAATGAGTCTCTTCTCCCTCTCATCCTCCACCCTCTTTTAGCCCTCTTCATCACAATTCCCCTTTCCAACTCTCATATGCTCTGTACTCCCTAATTCTCCTCCCACCTTTTCATCCTCATATGATCTCCCTCTTTCCTCCTCCCTCACTACTATAAATTTGGTCTTTCATGATGTAGAGAATTTTTGTTTTCTTGATGGTCATGGCAAAAGACCATCAAGAAAAGTATATTTCTTGATGCAATTAATTTTTATATTTAACTTGACGTATATGCACATTAAGAAAAATATATTTTGACACAAAAATAGTAAGTTTCCTCAAAATAGTAAATTCTCGATTTTTGGATTCATTGATAGCCAAAAACTATCAAGAAAACCTCTTTCTTGATGGGTGATGGCCATCAAGAAAGAAGCAATACTTGACGGGTACGGTCCATTAACGAATCTATCCATCAAAACAAATATTTAATTCGTGCACGATTTCAATTTTTGTCGTGTGGATGTAGTCAAGTGAAAACGGCGTCGTTTCCATGTAAGCTTTTTTTCATGGGCAATGACCTTTAAGAAAAATGGTTTCATTGATGGGCAAAAGCCATCAAGGAATCTTGGGCCCTCCTTTCCAAAAATAAATTTGTTTCGGTATCTCCCCTAAATCATTAGGAACCCTAGTATTGTTGCCGCCCAAATGAAGATTGTTGCTATCGCTACCCAAGTGAAGATCGTTGTCGCCATCGCCATGAAGAATGTTGTTACTGACGTCGTCGTGAAGATCAACTGTGTCGCGTCGCCCATATGAAGAACGATTGCTGCCGTGTTGCCCAAATGCAGATCGACTACTGTCACACCGCCCAATTGGCCATGATGTTCGATTACTGCTCAAAATCAAACCTAATCTGCCGCCGTGACTTAGAATAGTGATCTGCCACCATGACTTAGAACACAGTCGTCGTGACACGTCGATTTGATCCAACCGATTTGTTTCTAAATCGATTTCTTAGCTTCTATTTCATTATGTGGTGTATGGTTCTGTTTTGTGGAATTTATGTTTGTGTTTGTTGTTGTGTTTTCTTAGTTTCTAATGTTATTGTGCAAAAGATTGAATTTAATTTCTGAAAAAATTATAATTCTCAAACCTTTGAAAGAACAAAAAAATGACCAAATTACTCTCGATCTATGAGATTTAGTCTTAGTATATATATTTTGTTTATAACATTTCAATTTTCTAACTATATTGATTAATAATTTGGTTTCAATACTTTAAATTTTGTTTTTATCATATGAAAAATATTATTAAGATTTGATGAGATTTCTTACCAATATGTATTTGATAAACTCATTAGAGGTCAATATATTTGCAAACAACGAAAACTATATTAACAATTAAAATATAGGATCTTAATTGTTATAATATACTCAACCTTCGGACATAATTGTTATGAATTAAATATACATAAACTAATTTGTGAAGTTAACCTACTAAATGGAACAAGACTAAAAGCATAAGGACTAAAAAATGTTTCAAGTTTTGTTCCTTGCTCTTTTTTTTTTTTTTTTTTTTTTTTGTAGATTTGCTTTGTACGCTATGGAATGACTATCTTACAGTTATGGTAGTCACTTAACTTCTTTTTTTAAGGAGTTACTTATATAGGTTGATTAATTTAGTTATGGAATGACTATCCTGCAGTTATGATAGTCACTTAGATACTTTGTTATAAGTTTAGTTTAAGTTAAGGGTGACTCTCTCCCCCAATTTTATTTAACTTCCTTATATTAGATAATGTGGTTTGTGTCATAGGTTTACTTTTTCAAGAATGACTATATATTGATAGTTTTGTCTCATTGGCCTCATTGATTTAATGAAATCGAAGATCGATGCGTTAAAATTGCCAATAGCGATAAGGTTCGTGTTGAGACTTATGAATGAGGAGATGGAAAATGAATATCTTCATATCCCAATTCCTAAGCAGATTTTTTGGTATCAATTTAATTACTACTTGATGAAGGATAACATCAAACAGTTTTGTCAGATGGAGGAATTAGCACTTTAGTTATAACGAGTTATATAATATATGTACTAATTGCTAAAATCATTTATATTACTAATATATTAAAACATTTCTAATCTTAAAGTTTTTTTTGTTTTGCTCTTTAGATGTTTATGTGAATCTGATCCAAGTATTATGGAGGAATATGCATTCATCCATCCTACACAAATTTCAAGTGGTTCAGGCACTGATGAGCAGAGATCTCGATTATTCATGTGTGATAGGTCGGTGTCGATGAAAAATAAGTTATTGATATGTCCGTGTAATTCCAGGTAAGTTTAGAAAATGAGTATTTTTCTTTATAGTTTTTTAATTGGAAATATTTTTATTTAACTTTATTGAGATGTCTTTTATATAGATTTAATTGGGTAGTGTTTGTTATCTCCTTTCAAACTAATACAGTGAATTCAATTGACTCTATGGGACATGGTGTCCAAGAAGGGGTGAAGACTATGGTCAATATTTATAAGTATATAATAGTTATATCACATTATGTATATTATGTAAACATTCTGATAGCTTGTTGTTGGAGCTATAAAAGCACTATTTCCTTAGGCTTAATTTCGGCTCGTTAATGGATTTTACATGTTAATTATGTTATTTTGTAGGTATTAAGCACCAAAGGGGTAGAATCGAGCTTAAGATATCAAATGAGGATAAGTTGAAGCAATTTGGAGGTAGTTTGAGCATCCGGACTTCAAATGAGGATAAATGACCAAAATACCCCTGATCGAAGTGTTACAACCCTCATTCGTCGCTATAATGCAACGTTGTAAGGCAGTAGGCTCGTATACAGGGTAGCATCGCAACGTTACTCCTAGCGTTGCAACGCTGCAAAGATTAACAGAACACCAACACATCCGCGTGCGCGCTCGCCACAAGAAAGCATCACGCCTCTACCTCAACGCTCGAGGGCTGGATCGACAAGAATGTTGAGAATGTCGTAACATTCCTACTAGCATTGCAACACTGTAGGTGTAATATAAATTATCTCTTTCTGAATTAGATAGGAGGGAAGAGAGTTAGGCCATCTTAGAGAGCATGTTGCTCGTTTTTGGCCATTTCAGGCCAAAACTCATGAGACTTTTTTTAATTTTGAGTTGTAATTGTTAAATCTTGGCATCGTAAGTCGGATTTGAGGAATAGTTGAAGGCCAGGACGTCGATTTTTTAGGTTTGTAGGGATTTTCTTGAATTTTATGAGATTTGTTATGGATTTTTTATTGGATCTTTCTATTTCTTTATGATTTTTATTCTTTGATTCAATTTCTAGCACAAGCATATAGGATGATAAATTGAAGACTCAAATTTCTTGTATGTTTGTCTTTGCTATATGTGTTTTTTATGTTCGCAATGGTATTGAAAGCATGATTAATTCAATGGCAATAGGTTTTAGTTTGAATTATGGCATGATTTCTAGGCTATCTAGGATCACCTAATTGATAACAAAACCTAAAGATCGGGAATGCATTAGGATAGAATTTCCATTCTTGCTTAATGTTTTAATCAATCCAAGAATATTATGCAATTAACTAAGTAAGTTGTCTTTGTAACAAGCTTACTTAATTTAGAGATTAACGACATGTTGATTCTCATTGGGGAGTTTGTATGGCCTGCCCCTACATTTGATTAAGCTTAAGAAATAGTTAGTTCATAATTATTTTCATAATTAATCAATGACTAGATTCATAGAAAACCCTATGATCTCTAAATCGGCGAAGGTAATCTTGTGTTCAATCTCTCTTTTTCTCAATCTATCTTACCTTTTCGTATTTTAATTCCCACATTTAGTTTTTCTATCAATCAAACAACAAAATCCCTCATTTTTATTGCTTTCCATAGTCAAATTAAGCTTAAGAGAGATTTAATTCTTGGCTTCCCTATGGTTTAATCCAAGACTTGCCACTTATATTACTAGTTGGTATAAGAAGAGGTTCGGTGATTACAAATTTATTTGTTTAGGTTTAGGTTTTATTAACGACGTAAATTAGATCGGACAAATTGGCGTCATTGCTGGGGAGGCAAGCCAATTAATATCTTTTAGTTAAATTTGACTTGTAAAGTTTAAGAACCCCAAAAATATTTTTCTTTTTCTTGTATCTGCTTGTTTTATCATGGTAGATGATTTAAACATTTATTATGCACTTCTTGCGAGGGAAGCAACTTAGAAATAAAATGTCTGAACTAACCTCTCTTGTGCAAGTTATGGCTACTATGCAATTGCAGGAGCTTGAAATAGGTCGAGTCTATTTACTTCAAGGACCTTCATCCGAAGCATGTCCTCAACTTTTGTATGGTTTTGTGTGCGATACCTATTTTCCCTTGGAGATGCCTAGCCCGAGCTTGACGTCGATGCATTATCTTTCTGTCAGTTCAAGTAAGTCATTAGAAGAATTGGTTATGGAGATTTCTAACAACTCTTATGAGTTTTCTCAGGAAATCCATAGGCAATGGGAATTTTCGTTGTAACCATCCTCTGATCATACCAAGCTAAGCAGTGAGTTAACCGACATCGACTATCATATTGAGCAGCTAATTCCTCAAGCTTCCGGTCAAGGTAAGATGTTAGATAATATAATGTGTAAACTTGCTAATGGTTCTTCTCAATGTGAGTAGGAGACTATTGAGTCTCACTTGGAGACTCAAGCTCCCATGCTAGTTGAGATCGATCCTATCCCTCAGCTTGCACATTTTGTGCTAACATTGGAGAGTCATTTAGAGCATCCCTATCGTCTGTGGCATCGAGGTCGATCTTATTAAGGAATTCTCATGGACCGATGATGATGAAGATGTTTATTCACTGTCATGCCAAGAACAAGTCTGTGAGGTTAAGTATGAGTTTGGACTTTATTTCAAGGAGCCTTGGAGTTAGAGGCTACCAAGCCTCATCCTATTTTTTCTCTAGCTTCTCATTTAATTCTAAACATTGCTCATCTTTACCTCATGAGTCCGAGTCTTTATTTTCATTTGAGTCAGTCGAGTCTGCATCTATTTTTTTAAAAACAAAAAAATTCAAAAATATTTCTGTCTCTGGAGCCCTTGAATGCTTCGAAAACTCACTTCCATTGTACAGCTTCGTGGATTCAAGGAAGAAAGGGCTCAAGAAATATGAGAATTTTTTCGTACCTTGACAGAAAAATAATGTCGAGAAAATGATGTTAAAAATTTGTCCTTCCATGAAGGAGCCAAGTGAACAAATTTACTTGCTTTCTTTTATTGCTTTCCTAACTTAGTTTTTAGTTTTCTTTTATAAGTCCCTCTCCTTGATCCTGAAGAAGAAAGAATAATCAAATGAAGTCGTCATCTTACCCACGATCCCATGCATGTAAATGTTATCAAGGGAGATTTTCTGTTCCCTTGTTTTATTTTTCGTTAAGCTAACTAGAAATATATTGGGGACAATGTATCAACTTAAGTTAGGGGTAGGGTACCCGTTAAGTAGTTTATATATTAACTTGGGGTTCTTAAGCGTTGTGCTCGGACAATGTTGTGTACTTAATTATTATCTTGCTCTGTTGCTTAGTTTGTTATGGTGATAGTTTATGACGCACTCTTCCTATGATAAAATTTGCATGAAATAAAGTTAGGAGAGCATATCATAATTTTTAACCCAATTTTAAAAAATTTTCTTGTCTCTCATGCATCTTTAAGTTATTACTCTTGCGAAATTAAATTCTTGCATGCTTAGAATTGTATTATCTGGTTTGTATTCATGTTGTCACTCCAAAAGGCCCACCTTTGGCTTAGGAGTAACCCTACTTGTTTTCGAGCAAAACTAGACAAAGTGGATAAAAAGGGGGCCTAGTGTGAATAAAAAAAAACGATTAGTTGATCCAAAAAAAAAAAAAAGAGAAAAACTAGAAATAAAAAAGTGAGACAATTGCTAACTTTCCTGCATATATATATATATAATAGTATTTATGTGTGTGCATGGATAGATGCAAAAAGAGTTGCCTTCGCCGTGTCGAGTTAGGGCCCCGCAAGAAAAGAGTTGATAGCTTCTCGGCGGTTGAGTGTGAAAGCTAGCCCTCTAAGTAAAATCAAATACCTTCTATGTTTTGTGTACGTGAGTTTAGGCATCCTTGTCTTAGGATATCAAATAGGATACATTTGAAGCAATTTGGAGGTAATTTGAGCATCCGGACTTCAATGGAGGAAAAATTACCAAAATACCCCTGACCAGAGCATTGCAACCTTCACTTAAATATAATTGGATGTGATAAAAAATGAAAGAGTCTATGATTGATTCCCGTTTCAAATATAGATAAACAACCCCAAATGTAATCTGATGAGACTCATTTGTATGTAGATAAATGCGGCATTAGTTCCAAACTAGGACATTCTTAATTTCTTTTTGACAAGAATTTTAGAAACAATTTAGTTAAATTACAAGTTTAGTCCCTAAACTTTCAAGTTTGTATCCGAAAAGTCCTAAACTTCAAAAAAAAAAAAAATCCAATAAGTCCTTAAACTTAGTTTTGTGTCATAAAGATCATTGAACTTTTCAAAATGTCTAAGAAATTTTTAAATTTTCAATGATTTTTTTGTCTAATAAATCCTCTCATATTCAATTTAAAAAAAAAAAAAATTAACTAGTATATTAAATATAAATTGTATTTTATGTATGGTGGAGCTCTAAATTTTAAGTTTAGTATCTAGTAAGTTTGTAAATTTTAAAAAGCGTCCAACTAGTGAAGAATCTATTTACCACTAAATTAAAATTTTAAGAATTTATTACACACGCAATTTAAAGTCTAAAAATCTATTATATGGATTTTAAATTTTATACACTAAAAAAATACAAATTTGAATGTAAACCATTTTTTTGGGGGGGACAAAAAATTTGAATGTAAACTTATTATTTATCTTACATCTCTAATTTCCAAATTGACGGTAATAAATGAATGAAATAAAAGTTTGACTCCTTCCAAAGAGTCAAAAAAAAAAAATGCTACTCACCATAAGAAATCGGTGAAAATTACTCTAAACGATTTTTTTTCTTTTTCTAAAAAATCAACCCTATAGCACCAAAATCTAACGGACCTTTAATATTAATATTGTTGTTTTCAAAACTTATTAGAGAAATATTGTTATTTTGAAACTTATTAGAGAAATATTGTTGTTTTGGGAGTTCGAGGCTAGAAGTCGAGGGTTGAGGATTCGATTAGTGTAGAGGTCGAACGTTGAGAACTCGACAAACAAATAAAAACTTGGAAACAATACGTAAATTAGGGTTGTCGAGGGTTGAAGTTTCGACAAACAAAGAAACACTTTAGGGTTGTCGAGGGTTGAAGTTTCGACATACATGGAAATCTCGCTAATTTTGTGATGAGGATCTCGCTCTAGAAAGAAATCTCGCTAATTTTGTATAGTCTTGACATACATAAGTTGAAACTTCAACCCTCGACAAGGAAGATAAGTGGGTGAAGCAGATTGTAAAAGAGAGCGAGATTGAGAGAGCAAGATTGAAAGCGAGATTGTAGAAGAGAGCGGCCATGACTAATGCTCTTTACACAATCAGGATAGGCTTAGTTGAATTAATCCTATGCAATCATCCCATATCCTCAACATTTCTCATACATACGTTGTTAAAAGGTTTTAATTAATTTAACCATAAGAACTATCATTAATGGATGCTATGTTATCATTAATTAATACACTTTGAATTAACTCAAGATGTTACATATCTGTACGGTAAAATGTTCAAACTTCCATCTTTTATATAATTAAACTAAAAACAAAGGTTTAGTTATGCAAGTTACCACGCTCGAGAACGGACTTTCATCTAACATGATTTACATACAAACAAAATAACCAAAATTCTGAGAAAATAATGATAAATTCTCTCAGTAGGCAACGGCTGAGATAAATTCAATGATCGAATGAAATAACGAAAGATTGATTCTCAAAGATGGGTTTGTATATTACTTCCATTGGAGCTTCCATTCTCAGAGATTGTAGGAGAGAGCGAGATTGTAGGAGAGAGTGAGATTGAAGGAGAGAGCGAGATTGAGAGTATCTCGCTGAACATCTCGCTTTCTCAATCTCGCTCTCTCCTACAATCTCGTTGAACATCTCGCTCTCTCAATCTCGCTCTCTCCTATTGTATATTCAATTTTTTTATATTATAAAGTTGTACATTATTCTTTTAATTAAATTGTACATTATTATTTTAATTAACTTGTACATTACTCTTTTAATTAACTTGTACATTATTCTTTTAATTAACTTGTACATTATTCTTTTAATTAACTTGTACATAACTTTTAATTAACTTGTCTTGTACATTATTCTTCTAATTAAGTTATACATTATTCTTCTAATTAAGTTGTACATTATTCTTTTAATTAAGTTGTACATTATTCTTCTAATTAAGTTGTACATTATTCTTTTAACTAAGTTGTACATTATTCTTCTAATTAAGTTGTACATTATTCTTTTAATTGAGAAACAAATATTTTTTTTAATTGAGAAATAAATATTTTTTTTTTTAAGATCATGGCTTTAAACCCATGACCTGTTGATCCCGATGTTTTGTACAACCAGTCCATTCATCGATCATCTGTTGTATGGCGAGATTGTACTACTGGAGAAATATCTTGCAGGCGTCGAGAGACAGTTCTCCAGCACACTATCCAGCTCCACCCTCGAATACTACCGCTACTGCGCACATCTGGATTCTATGGGGTTGTTAGATTGGTGTTTATTCAGTTGAACTGACATCTAATCATAGCCTTGGTCGAAAGATGAAGGCCCGAGACGTATACATTTCATATGTCTGTTGGAGAGTGCACTATCACTCTACAAGACATAGAAGTGTTGTTGAAGTTACCTGTTGACGGTGTGATGTACGATGACTGGTTAGAAGTTTGTCAACTGTATCTCGGTGCTACCCCATCTGCTGACAAGATTAAAGGATCGAGGTTAAGTTTAATATGGTTAGGAACACAATTTCGTCAGCTCACAGATGATGCAGACGAGGAAACCGTCATAAGATATGCGCGAGCATATATACTACAAATGATGGGTGGAAGTCTGTTTTCAGATAAATCAAGTTATTTTGTTCACTTGATGTTCCTGCCACTGTTAGCTAACCTCCATGATGCGGGGTGGTATTGGTGGGGTGGAGCATGCTTGGCATGGTTGTATAGACAATTATGCAAAGCAACAAGACCTGAGGTTCGAAAAATAGCTGGGCCTCTCATACTTTTGCAACTATGGGCTTGGGAGCGATTTTCGACAATGACTCCACAGCTACATGTTAATGACGCTCAATTAGTTGGACGAGTCTACGGTTCTTGGTATGTTGTTTTAATTCAATTTAATTTTTATATCACTGATCTAGTTAATTTAAATTCTAAATCATCAATTTAAAAATTTAGGTGGAGAGACAAATTTTGTGTGACTAGGACAGCCACACATGTAGTCAGCCAGTATAGATACATGTTTGATCTGCTTCAACATGAACAGATATATTACACTGAACCTAATTGATTATTTTATACACATTTTTATTGTATTTGTCTTTAATATTCTCTAATATAATATTTTGTGTTTCAGGTTATTTGGGAGCTGTACAAAATTATTATGCATACTTTGCCTAATTTTTGTACGAATGGTCAAAACATATGGCGGACAATGAGTCCTCTCATATGTTTTCACATTGGTGAGTGGCATCTTCCTGACAGGGTGATGAGACAATTCGGTTTTTAGCAGGATGTCCCATCGCCTTGTAATACTGAACCCATACTGCATGATATTGACCTAAGAAATGGAGATTGGTCCGAAAAAGTTGCACATTTGGTAGTGCGATGGCACTATCATGCAAGGTTTATTGTAGTGGGGGTTTCTCTTGAACAGTTTGACACATATGTCACTCCAGAATATATTCATTGGTATAATAATATCACAAGGCGCTACGTCACTCGTCCGAGAGCAGTTGTGGGTCACTTGGTAAATGAATATTATCTAATTATTTTTAATTTAAATTTATTTTAAATATTATCTAATTGTTTTATAATTCACAGAGATCGAACAACCGTAGACTCCGTGAGGTTGCGAATGATACGAACCAGGTTCTTGCTATATGTAGTGACAACCAAAGCTATATGGAGGAAATTCATTATATGTACGATATACCTATTGTTCCTCCACTAACTCCTAGACGTAGAGGACCTGTTCGGGAAGAGGATGAGTTTGATGAGGTTGCGTATAATGTGGAAGAGTTTCCCCCAATGATGCAGACGCAGAGTCAAACTGATTATGTTAGTCCGATGATGATGATGCCAGCATTTGGTTCAGAATATTATGACTCAGAGGCTGGTCCTTTGTCTTCATACGTGCATGGACATGGTCGGGGTCGTGGAGAGCATAATGAATATTTATATTATGAAGCGCCTGCAGAGGTACCAGAGCAACATCAAGAAGAACCCGAGCAACCTTAAGTTCGAAGTCGACGACAACAACCAACTCGAAATCGACAACGTCCACCTTATGAGACACATCGATTTTTGTAATTATTTTTATATAAATGAGATATTTAATTTACATTTTTTTTATTTTTATGAGATATTATTTTTTTAATTTATTTTTTTTATATATTATGAATAGTAATTATTTTGATATAGAAGCTTTTAAATGTCACTGACATAAATAATAACATCAGATAGTCTAAATCTAAAAAGTTAGGCAAAAAAAACTTCAAAATTCAAATTTACATATTTTAGATAATAATTTGGGGACATAATAAATCAAATCAACACTCAAAACCTTCACATGCAAGTCTATAAATAAGACTAATTGATATAAAAAACAGAAATTTTAATCACAATAGTGAGGTCAATAGTTTAAAAGATTTTACAACAATGATCTTGGATTCCTTTTGTACATTTGGTACCAAGATTTTGATGGAGTTTTTTTTTTTCTTTTTTTTAAAATTATAAATAATAATAAATTATTTTTAGAAATTATTTTTATAAAATGAAAAAAAAAAAAAGAAAGAAAGAAGAAGGTGGAATGGGGAATTAAATAAAGAAAAAAAAAAAAGAAAAATGTGTACGAATATCTCACTTTCGCTAACATCTCGCTCTCGTTCTCAGGATCTCTCTCTCAAACTCTCGCTCTCTCTCAAAATCTCGCTCTCTTACTCTTCCCTCTTTCGTTCTCTCCTAATACAAAATTATTTATCACACATTAAATAATTATGAGTGTTATGAGGAAGGTCTTTCGTTCTCTTCACATTAAATCACTTGAGATAAAAAAAAACTACCCTTCATAAAGTTTCCAAAAAAAAAAATCAAACCAAAAAAGAAAAAAACTGGAACTCCCAAGTTAAGAAGCTTCGTGCCAGATATGCACCAATAAATGGGTTAGAAAGAATAACATATCAAGCTGAAAACTCCCAAGTTAAAAAGAAAAAAATGGAAACTCTCGCTCTCTCTCAATATCTCTCTCTCTCAGCTCTCTCTTAATATCTCTCTCTCTCAATATCTCGCTCTCTATCTTACTCTTCCCTCTTTCGTTCTCTCCCAATACAAAATTATTTTTAACACATCAAATAATTATGAGTGTTATGAAGAAGGTCTTTCATTCTCTCCACATCAAATAATTATGAGGAAGGTCTCCAGAATGATAATTAAACAAGACTCAATAATAATGTTAGGGCAAGGTAGAGGGTTCAAAGTTCGACGTACAAAAAATACGAAAGAGGAAGGTCGAGGGTTCAAAATTCAACCTATGTAGGTCGAATTTTCAACCCTCGACTTATTTAAAAAAATAAAAAACAACAATATTTTTACAAATAGTTTGAGAACAACAATATTTACCTAAATAGTTTCTAAAAGGACAATATCCTTTTAATTTTCCTAAATCCAACACCTACAAATACCAAATGTAAAAATTGGGGGAAAATACATTTTAGTAAGAAAACTACTTTGACCATGTAAGTAGGTTAAATTACAAGTTTTTAAATCTATGATTTTTTATGTTTTTCCGAATTTTCAAGTGTTAAAAGTCTCTAAAATTTAATTTGTGATTTTATGTTTAATAAACTCCTACAAATTTAAAATTAAAAAAATGAGTTATTGAATATAAATTCAAATTTTATGACAAATGGAACTCTAAACTTTCAAACTTGTTTAGTAGATTCATAACTTTAAAAAAAATAAAATAAAGGTAATTCTATGGGTATCGCTTTTAGGGTTAGCAAAATCTATTTCCTATCAGTAATATAGTCGACTAGTTTTAGTAGACTATTAGAACTAGATCTAAATGTTGTTATATCTACAAATTATTTTACATTATATTATATCACTAATATTTTGAATTTGGTTGCTATATTTAACTGTCAAAAAAATAGATCAAGTAAAATATTGATATTTTCTTTAAAAAAAAAAGGAGAGAAAAAAGTGGTGGGTTGGGGGCCTACAACACCGACAAAGTAAAATAGGTCAAAGTGGGTTTGAATTTAGAAATCAAAGAATTATAACCCAAAATAGTGGAGTCGGGTCGGGTGGCACCATTAATTGAAATAACTACACACAAAATCCTCATTTTCTTCCCTTAATTAGGAAACAGGCTTCCTAATTAACAGCCATAACATCCTCCTAATATATATATTATCCCCCCACCTACTACTATTACTACTTCTCTTTTTACACCTTTTTTACCATCCCTTTAATTTCAATCTTTTTTCAACATCTCTTTTTTAAATCAAATACAAATTCTAGTTGCTTCTCGTTTTTGTCCAAATATTGATTTAAACCCTAAACTTTTATACGTGAAAATAAGTTTAAATCTTCTGTATATTAGTTTTTATTTTAAAATCGTTAATGCATAACTTTCACGTATGTATAAGACTAATTATTATTCAATTAACTTCTTTTTTTTAATTTAATAGTTATTATTATTATTATGAATAATGTGACAGTGGCATGAGAATATATTTATTTCAATGAAAGATTGTAGAAGAACACAATATTCCAACTATGGTCTAAACCACATGCCTTTGATATGGGAAGTTTAGTCAAAAGTGCAATATAATGTTTTTATTTCCAAATAATGTTTTGATCTTAAATGTCAAAGTTATAGCAGTTTTTGTAAACACTTTCTCCACTTCTCTTTTTTCCAACTCCTTGCCTCTACTTGTTAGTCATGTCTCCATTAACAAAAAAAAGTTTAAATTTGTAGTTGAACACTGACTTTAGCATAGAAAAATTAAATGCAATGCTTGTTTCAGCAAACAAGAAAATTTGGGTAGGTTTGTTACTTATTTTTAGGTTAAAGAATTATTTGGCAATGATAAAAATGTACAAAAGTTTAAAACATATACTTTTTAAAAATATGTGCACATTTTTTTTACACAAATGTTTTAGATTTTTTCCACCTTGCATGTGAAAATTTTGAATTTATGGCCACGTTGTTGAAAACGTAATAAATCAATGGTAATGGAAAAAATAGATCCCATTTGATTATATTTAGTATTGTTTACTTATGTTCTATACCCTTATTAACATCTGGGGTCCACTTCAAAATTATGTTGTATCGTTATCGTTATGATTACCTGTTACAAGTATCATTATTGTTACTGTTCCAAAGGAAAAATTATGAATTTGGACATTTTGACTGTTATCATTACCGTTTGATCCTTAGAAGTAAAGGTAATGGTAAGGGTAACAGTATATGTAACAAAATTCATAATTTAAAAAAAAAATAATAATAATCCAATTACATTTGTGATTCAAGCTCATTCGATTATACCAATTTTTATTAGGATTTGGTGAACGTGGCCTAAGTTCAGTATCTCGAATATAATATGTATTTACCTATATTTACCTCAAAGAATAAGTTATATAAAGATTTATATTTTATAGCTTATATTTAATTGGTAAGTTAAATAGTATATAAATGTGGGAGCTTGGACTAGATATTATGAAATTCAATAATTAAAGAAACATAAACAAACTATCAGTTTATTATTAAAAAAGAAAGAAAAAAAGAAGAAGAAGATGCTAGCAAGATAGGCTTTTACTTTTGAATTTTTCTTTTCTTTGTTTTTTTTTTTTTTTAGGACCATATCCATTTCAAAAGTTACAGCTGTATACAGTCTCTCAAATTCACTTGACCAAATCTTACTTCCATCTTTTAAATTGAAATGCCTAAAGTACCCTAATCCTTAACTTACAGTTAAATTGTAATTAATTAGTTTAATTAAACTTTCATGAATAACTATACTAAAAAATTTTTAAAAAAAAATCCAAATTGTAGGGATGAAATAAGAAATTAGTAGTTTTCTGCATTCAAAACTATATTGATTTAAATTTAAACCTCAAAGAAAAAGGAAAAGAAAAGCCCAATTGTGAGGGAGAGAAGCAAAAATTGAATTTATTGTTATGAACCAAAAATAAAAGGGAAAAAAAAAAAAAGGACATTTTTGGAAATTTGATGAAAAAGGCATGCATCAAATCAATAATAAACTCATCCAAGCTGTCTTTTTGAAACTTCACTTTCTTCTGTGAACTACACCTGCCTAATATGGATTCATCTAGGACCACCCAATTTCCATAAAAAATTATATAATTATTTCAACAAAAAAAAAAAAAAAAAAACATAGATGGATTATAATTACCGGAATCACAAAATTAAGAACTCTCTTTCACATAAAAACAAATGGAATTTTGTATAGACAATAATATCTATATACATATATATTCTTCCCAAAAAGAAAAAAAGAAAAATGAAGCTGTAAATTGTAATTACGATCAGAGATGATCCCATTGAGAATCCAGATCAGAGGCGTTGGAAAAAATCGTGATAATGAAGAAAAAGATTAGGAGGAGTTGAGAACTCAGTTCTGTGGGGCCGAGTTGACGAGCGAGTTGTGTCTCTTGGAGGGAGCGGAGGGCGGAATGGGGGTGCCTTTGGGAAGGAAGCTGAAGATTTGATGACCGTACCGGAAGGCGGTGGTGGGGGTGGAGGGCGCCGCCGTTGTTGTGGTTGCCGGAAATGGCCTTGCGGAGGTGAAATTAGGAAGAATGAGGAGGAAGATGAAGAGAAGGGAGTTGTTAATGGAAGCCATGAGAGAAGAGAGGAGAATTTTGATTGAATGGTAATATTATTATTATTATTATTAGTGAGAAAAAGGGAATGGGATTATATATAGAGAGATATTTGGATGAATTAAGAATGGAAAGTTTGGAGAAATTAGGGTTCACACGTTAACGCGCTACGACTATTGGACATTTTTGCAATGTCAACGCCTTCGGGAACAAGGATTCATTTTTACTCTTTTTCTTTTTTAATTTTGTTTATATATTACAAAACAAAACCTAGTTCAACGTAATCGTACACCTATTTGGTGCCGCCTTCGACTACACCCACCGCGCCCTCTCATATATATATATATATATATATATATATATATATATATATTAATTTATAAATTAAGATTGTACCAAAATTATATTTTTTAGAATGTGTTTAGTTTAATTTTTCGAGTGTTAAAATAAGTCATTTTAAAATAAATAAATAAAAAGTTAACAGTTATTCTTAATAGGTTCCAATAGTCTTTCGAAATGAATCAAAAAATTAATGTAAGAATAATTTTTGTTTGTAATGGGTATCTCTTTTTAAGTAAAAATAAGTTAATACAATAATGAATCTCTAGTCAGGTTATAGAAGAGTCTCTGAAGAATATTTCAAAAGAGACATAAGGATTCCCTTACACTAACGATCGAAATGATTCCAAAATGACGACAATTAGAAAACCAAGTCACACGTGATCATCCCTTCTAACTCCTATCACTGTAAAATGTATCTGCCATGAGAGTTCTACCAACTATCTAAAACTAGATGACGAAACCCATAATAAATTTTTATAAGGTCAAATTATACAAATTTCTCTCCATCTAATTTTGGGTAGGTTTCAATTATGTTCCTATAAGTTTTGAAATGTTTCATTTTTATCATTAAAATTCGGAACGTATTCCAAAAATATTCTTAGAGAGTTTCTTCATTAAAATAATAAGATGGAACCTGACACAATGTGTATATAAATTGAAAGGCATGTAACATCATTTACAATATCATTCAAGTAATGACGTGACAATTAAGGTACATAAATTGAATGTGTAAGTAATTTTAATGATATTTTTTGAGATGAAATATAGCAATGTCAGAGGTCTAGAATCCCCTCCCACCCATGTGTTTGTTCTATATAGTTAGTTATTCTAACTTCCACGCCACACCAGTTTTCATCTTTTGTAATTTCAATGATTTTTTTTAAAAAAAACATATTTTCAAAGTTAAAAAGATATATATTTTTTGGAATAAATTTCTAAATTTTACGAGTAAAAATGAAAATTTTCTAAGTCTAAATTAGAATATAGATTCTAGGTTTAGAAATAGTTTTTATGGTTAAACTTTTTACATTTTTTTAAACTTAAAAAACAAGTATATCAATTCATACCTCTAAACTTTGAGGTTAATCAAATAAAGTTTTAAATTAATACAATTTCAATTTTGATACCAATTTACACTCTATATTAATTATTTTTTAATCAATTTTATGTGAGACTTTTAATTTTTCAATTACAAACTTTAAAACTTTTATAATCAAAATAGTTTAGACTCTTTATCATGATTTTTCAACCTATACACTAATTCTCCAATCGGTCATGTTTTGTTAATCTAATATTTGAAGAAATCTACATACATATAATAATTGATCCATTGATTATTTTTAAAGACCATCTCCATTAATTTTTTTTTTTTTAAAAAAAACCAATTCATTTATTGGAGTTTAAATTGATACAATTGTAAATCTCACACAATGATTTTTAAACAAAATATGAAAGAGAGTGTAAATTAATATAACTATAAAAGTTCAAAGTTTGAATTTATACATTTATTATTTCAGAATTTTAATTGGTACAACTCAAACATTTAAAATAGTTAATTGTTATTTTTTCTGAAATTAATTTTATTTAGCTCATAGATTTTGTAAACATGGCACGTGAGTGGATGATACAGTTATTGTAAGATCAATTACAAAATTGCTACTATCTATCTAGTCGTAATCTTCAATGATTAATTACAACAATTTTGGAAAAAAAAAAAAGACATAACAATTCAATCATAAGACTAATTATCAACATACATATATTATGGTTTTCTTTATAGGTACAAAATCATGGCTTGAAAAGGTAAACCTTTTATTTTGAAGGATGATAATCTAAAATACTTTGGAAGTTTGTAATATAATATGGGATGGAAGATTTGAATAAAAAAAAACCTAACAATTTTCTTATATTCGCTGAGCTAAGTTCACATTAATCACGATGATTAATATATAAAAAAATCTGAAATTATAAATGGAAAGAAACATACTCCATTCCCAAATTGACATTATCTTATATCTCTTTAATCTTAAAATTTTATTAGATTGAATTATTATGGTTTTTTTAATTTTTTTTAATTTTTATATTTCAATACAAACTAATAAATAAAAAATTAATTTAATTTAATCTATCTATATTTTTTTCAGCTACATTGCGTCACCCAAAGAATCCTTTTAATTTCCTTCCCGTTTTGGAGTAAATGGATGGAGATTTCCAGGGTACTGTAAATGAGAAACCCATCAATTGTAAGCGCGTGTAAAACACCTCCCTTCACTAGCCTTTCAAACACACTTGTTATTTATTTTCATTGGCACGTGTCGCTCACGCTTAAAAAATGGCGATTGGAACAAAATTATTTGACTAGATGTTTGTCACACACGCGCCATAAAACGGACTCCATACATGGCAAGTACCCCGTCATTAAGAATTATCTCAGATTTTTTTATATTAAGTTAAATAAAAAGTCAAATTATTATTTATAAAATTACCTATTTCGGTTCTCTTATCGGATGCCACGTTCATTATTTTCTTTCTTTCTTTTTCTTATTATGATTCAAAATTTCAAATTCAGTGATCTTACCACAAATAATTTGAGTCACTTAATTTTCAAAAAATTGGACTAAAAAAATTATTCTTGTTATCTCAATTATTTGCGGGTCCTTTTAAATATAAAAAAATATTTAAAAATATTTATCTTTTATTACAAAAAGTTTTAAGTACAAACATTTTAATATATCAATTTGGTTCAAGTTTAAAAGTACGTCAAAAATAAAAATATATATTTTGTTTATACTTTTTTCCTGATTCTACAATTAAAAGTACTAAAAGATATTTTTAAATTAATTAGATACTCATTTAACAGAAATTTAATCCCAAGTAATTTTAACGACGATAACAGATTTAAAAAATATTAATGTTTAAAATATTATTTTAATTTCTATACTTTATTCAATTTTAGTTTCTATAATTTTAAATGTTTAATTTTAATACATTTACTTTCAAATAAACTTAAACTTTTTAAAGTTAATATTTATCAAAGTTGACTAAATAATAATAAAAAAAAAAATTCATGTAAAAAAATATAAAATGAGAATATGTTTTCAAAATTTATAATGAAAATGCTAATAAATAACAAAAAGTTTTTGAAAAGTCAACAATAAACGAACAGTAGAGACTAAAATTAAAATTTATTGAAAATACAATCACTAAAATTTGAAAGTATAGAAAACAAAACAATATTTTTAATGAACTAAAAAAAAAAACAAATAATCACGTCCACAATTAGTGGTGTTCGTGCTTGGGTTGAATAACCTTTTAGACCTAACCCAATTGTTAGGATTGGGTTGGTTAGGGTTACTTGGATCATTTATTTAAATTTTTGTTTTAAAAGAAAGTAAAATGTTAATACGTAAAAATTTGATTTGATTATTTTCATATATTGAATTAAGATTAACAACTTAATCTTCAATTTATATAAGGTAAAATATCTTTCTTAAATGGTAAAGAAACTATTTTTAAGAACATTGGTGAATAAATTATCCAAAAACTAATTAAATTAAATAAAATTAAAATAAAAAATATATATATTATAACAAAATATATATACATATAGATCTGATTTGGTTTGAATTAACACAATCATGAATTTTCCAACAAAGACAGTAAGGAAATTAGCAATAAAGTGTGAGGGGTTAATATTTGAAAAATGATATAATGTATTATTATTAAGAGAATAATACCATTTTAGTCCTCAGGTTTTCACTCTAGCTTCTATTTATTCTCTAAATTTTAAAACGTTACACTTTTAGTCTTTAAATTTTAAATTTTGTTTCAATTTAGTCCCTAAATTTCAAAATGTTACAACTTTATCCTTGAGTTTTTTAATTTTGTTTTAATTTAATCCATAGATTTCAAAATTTTTCACATTTTTAACCTCAAATTTTCATTAAATACTTACTTTCGTTCATTGATGTCAATTTCTATTAATTAATTAAAAATAATTTGAAGTTAAATTTTAAATTTAATTATAACTTAATAATTATAATTATTTTATCAATTTTTAATTTATAACATAAATCAACTCCAAAAGACAGAAAGTGAATATTTAGTGAGACCAAATTGAAGCAAAATTCAAATGTCAAATGTCAAATTGTAGCATTTTAAAATTTAAAGACTAAATTAATATCAAACTCAAAACTTAAAGATTAAACATATAACATTTTGAAACTTAAACACTAAATAGAAAGTACCTAAGATAAAAAAAGTGATTTTTCATATTATTAAAAGGAAAAAGGAAAAAGAAAAAAGAAATAATTAGGTAATCTTTTGCGTGCGAAGGTGTTGTAAGGAAACTAGGTGTGAGTGGGGCCCACCACCGATCTTTGATAAAAACATTCAAATTTTTTTTTTATTTATTTATTGGTAGATATCTGGAATCTGCCACGTCGGTTTATGTATGACTCACTCGTACCGTATTTTATTTGTGCACTACCGCATCCTATCAGTATCTCAAAGTCTTTGCTAATCACTTCCATTCCCTAACCGGCAACGCCAACCGCATTCAATTTTCAGCTTTTCTTTTTCACTTTCTAAATTATATTTAAATATTTTCATTTCTTTTTTTCGAACTTAAATTATACCACATTCAATCTCAAAACATATTACTAAATATTAATATAAATAATATTTTTTTAAAAAAATATTTGGACCGAAAGATCAAACCCCTAATATAACAATTATTTCAGTTAAGGTATGCTCATTTTGTAAATGATATTATAAATGCTTCTAGTTTTTACACACCTATCATCCTTTGAAATTTTTCACTATCTCACGTGTTATTGAACTCAAAATGGAAAGGTATGTTCTCCATTAGTTGAGGTGTTTTTCTTAAAAGGTAGGACAAATATTAATTTAAAGACTTCTAAACTTGTTGTATCGATCTAAGCTCTACACTAATAACTATACTAATTTGAATAATAAACTTTTATAAGTGTATCAATTTGAACCCTCCATTATGTTTTGTTTGGATAAACATCATGTGAGAATTGTAATTTTATCAATTAAAGCTCTAAACTTACATAAGCAAGTCAACTTAGACTCTCAATTAAGATTTATTGAAAAATTGTGCATTCAAACTATAATCGTCAATTTTGTTAAACGGCATTTGTAGAAGTGACGTATAAGAATTTATGCATTGATGATTTTCAAATATAATCCTAATAAAGTTTTTAAATAGATTCACTTATGACAATGTATAAATTTAATTGAAGAATTAAATATTTTGTATGATATTTTTTAAATTAAATCTAAAGAATGGTATAAATTGATATACATTTATAAAAAATTAGGATTTAAATCGATACACTTATAAATAAGATTTAACTTTAAAGTTAAAAATAAAATTTTAGAAAAACAAAAACGTCTGATTTTCTACTCTTACGTCTATGATGCACAAAATTTGACTGAAGAATTTACATATTTTAATGTTGAAAAAAGATGAATCGTATTGATGAAGAAATGTGAATATATATATATATATGGAGTTGAAAATGGTCGATTTCAAAGCTTTGAAAGAAAGGGTTTCAAAGTTGAACCAAGTGGGGATTTGTTTACAAAAGGTTAGGTATGCTTATATTTGAGGTAATTAATAAATTAAAATTTGTGACATTAATGCCAATTTTTCAATTCATTCTTTTAACCATCATCATCATCATCTTCTTACATTTAAATATAATTTTATTCTTAACAAACATTGTACATTTTAATATTAACACACAAACTCTTATACCAAATTTCCAAGGACTATTTGTTGAATTTAGGTACAACATTCATCACTCCTTCCAAAAATCTATGGCTTTTATTCAGTTAAAATACCATTTAGTTTATATACTTTAGGTTATATTCATTTTACTTTAGTTTTAGTATTTTTATATATTCAAAATTTTAGTTCATAGATGTTCAATATATAATAGTAATAATTTTCATTCGAGAAAAGACTATATATGAATATTGATCCAAAATTTATAGATAGAAGGCTAATAGAGACTATTTTTGAGATTTATTGAAAATATAGGAACTAAATTTCAAATTATATACTCCTATATTTTGAGCATTATATCAATTAAAATTATTAATTATTAATTATATATTAATTTAAATCGTGAATTTTCGTAAATATCTCAATGTACACAACCTTTCAAATTTTATTTAAAAAATATCATTTAAAACTTATAATTTGTATAAATTAAACTCCTATATATTTTTATAAGAACTAATAAGAGAAGTAGCTAAATCTTAATAGCACAACTCTTATTAGTAGCTAAATCTTAATAGCACAACTCAAAAAAATAGCTAAACCTACTACTTGTTTTCACAAATGGCTAAACATGTTTTTCAATTGAATACTTTAATTTCATTGTTACAAAAGTACTTATAGTAAAAGCTTCAAACTCTTAAATGCCTAAAAGAAAGGCTACAACTATTGAACATCATAGGACATGGTATATAATTATTATAAATGCATGTTGTATATTCTAGACATTTTCTTCATAGATCTGATGAATACATTTCTTATAATATAGGTCCATAAAGATCTACTAGATACTTTCTCGAAGTATGAGTTGTTGAAAAGAAATGTACGATTAGAATTTATTCATGAACAATTCTTAAAGAAAATTCTAATTGAGTGTCTAAATCGATTTAAGTTATGAAAATTTAGGAGTTTAATTGATACAATTATCAATTTCACATATTGCTTTTTGAAACAATAGATAATGGAGAGGTTAAATTGACACTTATAAAAATTTAGAATTTAAATTGATAAATTATCCGTTAGATATAATTGATGCAACCTAAAAAATTAAGAATATAATTTGATACTTTTCTATTTAATTACTAATATATAGACACGCGGGTTTTGTAAATTAATGAAAAGTTTTTAAAATATTTTTGGTTTTTATATTCAAAATAATTTAGTCATTAAGATCTCATTTGCTAACCATGTGGATATTTGAAAACGATTTGGCTTTTGAGTTTTTGTTTTTTAAAGTTAAGCCTATAGATACACTATTTCCATCTCCAATTTTTTTTCCTTGTTATCTATTTTTTACCAATGTTTTAAAAAATAAGTTAGATTTAGAAAACTAAGAAAAGCAACTTTTTAAAAGCTTGGTTTTGTTTTTGAAATTTGACTATGAATTCAACCATTGTACTTGATTAAGAAAGATGCAAATAAATGTAAGAAATGAGGAAGAAATAGGTCTAATTTTCAAAAACCAAAAACTAAAAACAAAATGGTTATCAAACGGGTCCTTAGTTTTTAGTTTTCTGTTTTTAAAAATTAAACCTATAAACATTATCACTTCCACCTATTTTCTATGTTGTTATGTCTATATTTTAATAGAGTTTTTAAATGAAAGCCAAAATTTAAAAACTAAAAAAAAAATAGTTTTTAGAAATTTATTTTTATTTTTAAAAATTAGCTAAGAATTCAAATTTGAGCCTAAATTTGAGCATCTATTTATCACCGTTTGAATTCTATAGGTGACAGAAAGGAGAGAGAACTTTTCTTATGGCTGAAAAATGGGACATTGCTAATTCGTACTTTACATTTGACTGTTAAATAGTTGGAATTAGATGGGGTGTGAAAATGAAAATGTTATATTAAAGGAAAGGGTGTTGTTTGAAAAATGTCATATACATGCATTACTCACATGCACATGGGTGTGTGTGAGAGACTTTTTCTTTCTTTCTTGGGGGATGTTTAAATTATCCCATTGGGTGTGTGGGTCATCTTTGTCTTCATATCCAAATGTCTCTTCATTTTTCCTTCTTATTTTCCCCCTCAACTTTCCTCTTTTACATTTCTCACAAAGAGCTTGCTTGTACAAGTCAACTTATTCAAACTTTCATTTAGAATAATTGTGTCAAGGGGTTTGTAAGTAGGTCGACTCGAGTTGTTTTTCAAAATCATTGTACTTTGAAAATTCGTATCAATTAAGATCTTCATATATCTTTTAATTTTGTATGTGTTAGTTTCTAACATTAACACTGTTACAATAATGTTGATAACTATATAACTTAAAGATTGATTACTTAATGCTTATTTTTAAATTATTTAAATATTGGAGACCAAAACATAACTAATGAAATAGATCTGTTAAACATAAAGTTGAAGACTCAAAATATTGAAACAACTTTTTACCATGGCAAGAAATTAAATAATTACTTTGACAAAGTACACCATGTATTAATTTCAATCTTTTTCTTGATAAGAATGAACAAAAATGGAGGTCTATTGTCACAAAGGGTTGTCGTAAAGAGAAACAACCCCTTTATTTAAAGGAGGATAGGCATGACCAACAAAATGGTTAATTTTGAAAGATACTTGATAAAGTAAAACATGTATTTTCTTTTTCAAAAATAGATTTCTATTATTTTTTAAAACTAAAGTCTAGTGAAAATATTTTTAAAAATAACTTTTTTTTTTTTTTTTTTGTCAACATGTGTATAGCACAACTGACAAGAATATATATTTTCAACCAAGAGTTTGTATGTTCAAAAAAGAGGGAAAAAAACTTCAATAAAAAAATTAAAGTGAATTTGGGTCTATGATGTTGGCATGATTTTCGTACTTAGAAATTGGAGACAGAGATTCAATTTTCTATGATAGTATGGGAAAAATATTTTGAAATAATGTTAAGTTTCGTACACTTTTTCAATACATTTATTATGAGGATTAAATATCATTCGTGAAACGTACAAGAAATTCTCTATGGGTCCATAGGAGAATTTGAAAAGGTCAATATCACTTAATTAATATTAGCTTCTTGGTCAGATGACCATTAAGAATCATATATATTTAATATTTTGCAAAGACATATTTAATATTGCATAGAAAATGCGATATGAAAATTGTCAACCAAAAAAAATGAGGTTGCATTAATTTAGACTCTTATTGAATTAGTTTAGATTTTATTAGTGATTTGCAGTTATTTTCACTCGATTCTATTTAAAATCAAATCAAAGTTATCTAAATAAAATTATTCTTTTTCGAAAACATATTCTCTAATTTACTTTTAACAGTTGCATTTAAAGAATTTTTAAAACGTGTGAAAGTTAGGTTAATTAACAAAATTATGACCGAGGATTTATAAAAATTTAGAATTTAAATTGATATAATTATTAATTTAGGATTATAATTGATACAAATTCTAAAATTTAGGTATATAAAAGATTTTTCCCAATCAAAATTTCATGAGTAGACAGATAGATATGCATTTAAGTGTCAAACAACTGTTTTTTTATTGGTTGAACAAAAATATTTAATATTTATGAGTGTAAAATTTCATAATTAATTTATAATTTTTTTCTTCCAACTCCTTTCTATAGCTCACTAATATTATGGTGAAATTTATCAATATGTTTGACTCAAAATTTTATAAAGATTTTGTGGCTTTCAGAATTGTGTTTGTTTTAAGGATCATCCTTTGGAAAAATGAAGTTTCCTTGTTTCCTCACATTAAATTCATTTTTACTTCTGAGTGTAATAAAATTTGAATATTTTTCTATCATAGTGCATTTGTCAAAATAATTTGATTTTTTTTTTTAATTCTAAATACACCCAAGTATATTTAAATTTCTAACTCTCTTATAGTCAAAGTATAATATTTTTACATCCATTAACTATAATAATCGTTGACAATGATTTGAAATATTTAACATTTGAGACACTATTTTTATATAAAGAATAATCAATTTTTGTTTTTAAAATTCAACAAGATAATGATTTAGTTATTAAACTTAGTTGTGTATGACAAGTTTTAAAAGTACCAATGAAGTTTGAAAAACAAATGTATAATAACAAAAATTAATCTCAGGACTAATTTTTTAAGATTGTCATAAAATATTTAAATTCACAAAATCAAAGTTTGAGTAAATCATTATATGTAAAGTCTAAACATAAACATATAAACTTCATCAAATAAAGTCGGGTATTATCTTCTTTGAAGTTTCATCCATTTTGTACAAAACTTGTGTTCATAATCTCTTAAACATCCATAAATATAATAATTTAAAGATGAGTTATTAAATAATGTGCAATGCATATACCACATTTCACCTACTCAAATTGAATATCTTCTTTTTTCCAAATTATCAATAAAATAAAGTAACAAAAATTTCATTTGATGTAATAGAGAAATAATTGTCAATGATCTAAAGAATATTAAAATGACATAGAGACGAGTAGTGGGTGACATCATTTCATGAAATTCATAAGGAAATTGATGGATAAATTACAATTATATCCTTAAACTTTTAAATTTAAAAATTGAGCCCTCAATCTTATCTAAATATTAAAATTGGACCCTCAAATTTACATAATTAGATCAACTGTAATAATTATATAAGTTTGAGAGTTCAATTTTTACAACTATTATATTGTTGAGGGTCCAATTTTAACACTTTTATAAGTTTAAGGGCCAAATTATTACTATTGAAAGTACAAGGGTATAATTGCTACTACCACTATGCTTTAAGGGTGGTTTTTACAATTTGTCCAAATTTGATTCATATAATCCTAGGGAAGGAAATAGAGTACATATTTCATATAATCTAATTCTCTTTAAAAAAAAAATACAATATATTTACTCCCCTCATGGAAACATCACTTGAGATCCCTAGGTCGTCGCATTCCAATATTGTGCACCAATTTCTCAAAGGTTGCGGTTCGTAATGATTTTGTAACTAAGTCTGCTAGGTTATCCTTCGAACAAATTTGTTGTACAGTGATGTCACCATTTTCTTCAAGATCATGAATGTAGAAAAGTTTTGGTGAAATATGTTTTTTTTCTATCTTCTTTAATATATCATCATTTTCTTTGGAATATGCATACTGTGTTGTCTTCGTATAATATCGTTGGAAGATTTTACTAGAAGATAAACTACATATTCCATGAATGTGCTGAGTCATTGACCTTAGCCATACACATTCTCAACTAGACTCGTGAATTACAAGAGTTTCAGCATGATTTGAGGAAGTAGCCATTATAGTCTGATTCATTGATCGTCATGATATAAAAATTCTTCTCCATGTACCAAGTAAACTGTTTAAGATCTAGCTTGTATAGGTTAGATAACTAACATGCATCTTCATAACCAACTAGATCATAATTAGATTTATTAGAACAAAGTAAATCAATGTAAACAAATTCTCAAATAGGACGTACCATATGTTTAACTCTACTCCAATATCCTCCTTGTGGAGGAATATCATATATATGTAATAAGGTTACTGAAAAATACTACAAAGTGCAGTGTATAAACTAGTCAAATTATATAAGTGCACTTATTTCTCAAAATTTATGGTTCTTTAGGACATAATATTCTTCGTCATCTTTCTGAGATTAGATGATATATCCTTGGAATATTCGATAAAGTACATAATCTACAAAAGATATTTAATATATAAACTGATGCAATTCCATTTGCGTTGTGCTTTATTTGCAAGCTAAGACAAAATTTATCATCTCAATTTCTTTCTTCAAAAATTTTGTTGTCTTTGAAACCTCTTAAGGTGTATCTGCTCAAATCATCACTGTCATCAACATATAGTAAATCTCAGGTTGTGATTTTAAAAAAAAAGGATATGGACAAATAGGGTTATTTTTGTACCCTCATACCAACAAATATTGAATGAGATGATTATATCACATTCCTCAGAATATTTTATAAGAATCTCTATGATATATATATAATTCTCTAATATTTGAATTATAAGATTATGGTACCTTTAATTCTTCAGAAATTTTCATAAATAAATATCATTATTAAGAAATTCATATACATGTGGTATGATTGCATCCATAAGATGTATATTAAACTTTTCAAGCACAATCAAATAAATTGAATATCTCATGGTATTGTATATCGACCATTAGAGAATATGTTTTTTCATAATTAATATCAATCTATTGCGAGAATTATTGTGGGATCTGTCTCCCTTTATATCTTGTGACTTCACTCTATTTGTTTTACAAATACTCCACTTGTATCCTGCACGTTTGATATTCTCTAATGCCTTGACTACTAGTCCTCACGATTTGAAAAATGAGTTTATTTATATTCGATTGTTTCTTTCTACATAAGTCAATCATTTCTATGTCGATATTTTTCATACTCACTTTCATAAATAATATTGTGAGTAGCAATGTATGCAAAAATATTGTCAACTTATATGGTTCCATAATTTTTTAGATCTCATTATTATCCTCATTTACTTCAAGATCCTTATGAGTACTCATATCTAAGATTTCTTCAAGAACATCCATATTCTTAATTGAATCATTTATTGACCTTTTTTTGATGATTTTTATCTTTGGAACTGAATGGTCTATCACGCTTCTAGCGTATCCCAGACTCACTAGTGATAATTTCTACATTTAACGGAGCATTTGTAGTTGATATATGTGACTTAGTAACTTTCTTAGCATTTATAAATGGATATGGTAACTAATTAGCTACATTTACAAATAAATTATTTTCTGGACTTCAGGTTTACATTGATCTATACGATGATCTAAATGAGACAATAACGATGCACTCCATGTAATTCATTTTTCCAACTTTTTAATTCCTCCCCCTAAAGTTGAAAAAATTTATCTCATTAAAATGACAATCAGCAAATCATGCAGTAAATACATCACCCATCAGGGGTTCAAGATATTTAATAATTGATGGGGAATCATATCCAATATATATTCCTAACCTTCTTTGAGGACCCATCTTAGTACGTTGTGATGGAGCAATTGGAACATATACAACACATCAAAAAATTCTCAAATGAGAAATATTTGGCTCATGGCCATAAGCTAATTGTAATGGCAAGTACTTATGATAAGTTACTAGCCTAATGCATATAAATGACGTTGCATGCAAAATAGTATGTCCCCATACAGATGTAGGAAGCTTAACTCTTATAAGCAATGGTCTAGCAATTAACTGCAAATGTTTTATGAATGATTCTGCAAACCATTTTGTGTATGAACATGAGCTACATGATGTTTGTTGAAATGTATCAGCAAGAATGGAAGCAATAAGGATCAATAAGCACTCTAATTCATTAATTTTGGCAGTAACTAAAGCATGCTCATACTAAAACAAGAGGGTTTCAAGCCATACATTTGTAGAACTCTTTGAATCTTGATTCTCAATGGCAAACTTCTCCAAATCTTGATGTGAACTACCTCAAGATTTTCCTCACTATTATCTTAAAGCTTTAGATTGAGTTGTGGGACTCAAAATAAGCTTGAATGAAAGGAACTTGTAGAAGAACTCACAGCAGCAACCCACTCGAAGAACACCTTCTTCTATACAAAATTTTCAGTAAAAATTCTATAGATGCATGCCCCAATTCCACTCCAATCGTCTCAATATATTGCAAGACCTTCATGCAAAGAAGATGGTTGCATGAGATATAGCTCATGCTTGGAGTTATTGAAGCGAAATGAAGTGTGTTTTTTGTGAGCTACTTTGAAGGTGTAATGGAAAAAACCAAAATTTCATTTTTTTTTTCAAACTGTTTCAATTTTTCCAAAATGATTTCAAAAAATTAATTTGATTTCTAAAATTGAAAATATTATTAATTTTACTAAATTAATTTTCTTAATAAAATTAATGAATAATTATTTAAACAATTTAAATAATTATATTAATTTAATATAAAATATTAAATTTTTACACAAATCCACCTTCATATATTTAAATCATATTAATTCTCCTATTCTGTTTAATTCTTAAAATTAAACGTGTAATTATATCTCATATAATTACTAATTCCTTTAATTCTAATTTGAACATTTCAAATTAACTTATCATGCTACTTTAAAGCTAATCCATTTACGAGCTACTAGGGGGACCTCGCGAACCTACAAATCATGGGCTCCAACGATCCGAGATTAATTGGCTAAACTCATTACATCGAATTAACTCTCATTCGTTAACTAATGGGTCACTCCATTAAAGCCCATAGTTGCATACCCCCGTCACTGTAGATATATTATGTTCACATGATTCAACCATAATTAGTAAGTCGACCCTTCACAGGTTGTTCATAATAACGGCTAGGTCAAATGTCTGTTTTACCCCTGAGACTACGTCTTGTTCCTTAAGTTCCTACTGATCCTCTAATGAACACCTGGTTTGTGATCCAGTCACTAAACCAAAACTCTCTCAGCCTAGTGAGAGGGTGACCATTTGTTCAAGACTTAGATTCAGTACTTGAGAGAACAATATTTCTTTTATCCCTAAATCGGGTAGGTGTAAATTCTGTCTTGCATCCTATGTCCCCAGCTATCTATTCGGTCTTACCCCTGAAATGGGAGGTTTATTGAGCCGGCACTGTTAAGCCAACCCTGACCTATGCAAGTCTAAGGATAATCCCGAATAAACAAGAGTTCATAGTTAGCTCAGGATTAAGATCGACTTACCTAGGTCATCTAAGTGAAATAGTCAGTCATATACAGTAAACATCGTTATAAAATAAGAGTGATTTATTTCTTGGTCCGATCTTATGCAAACTCATTGCATATGATGCCCCCACTCCTCATGTCATAACATGTACGAATTAGGATCACTTCATTTGTAGCACTTTACAACTCTTTGGAACAACTACATATTAGGTCGCATTCAATAGTGTTACTAGAATAAGGTATCCAACCTTAATCATGTACTATAGATCGTTTTTGCTATTTATTCGAACTTGATCCATCTTTATGTCTCTACATAAAGTTCAAGTATTCATATAATAGTCATGGATCTTAGTTTATTGGATTTAGACTTTTATGTTTACAATTTATAAAATCAATGATAAGTTTATTGACTATAAAAAATGTTTATCTTTTTACAAACTGCGCGTTTTAGGACATAAAACCCAACAATGTTCAACACTTATCCCAATCGATATACAATAATTATCAAAAGCTTGAGATGTAAATTTACCAGCATTATCAAGACGAATGGTCTTAATTGTATAATCAGAAAATTGTGCTCTTAACTTAATTATTTAATGCAAGATTTCAACTTCATAATAAGCACATGTGTGACCATTTGCTAGATGCATCTAATAATACCATGAAATATCTAAATGGTCCATTTGGTGGGTCAATAGGTGATTCAGTCCCCACTTTAGTTGGTGATAGTCTAATTATCCATTTTCCTTTAAAGCAAGCATCACATGATAATTCATTAGATTGAAGAATCTTCTAGCGCTTCAATAGGTGTTTATTTGATAATTCTTCTCATCATTATAGACCCTGGATGACCCAATCAGTCATGTCAAATTGTAAATATGTCTGGATTCATGAACTTCAGGTTCATTCTTGCATATATTTCAATTACTCGTATGTAAGCATAATATAATCCAGAAGATAAAGTAGGCAACTCTTCCAATATATGTTTTTCATATAAGACCGTGGATATGATAAAAAGATACTCCACATTATTCTTTCTATCAGTCTCGACATGATAACCGTTGCAACCTATATCTTTAAAACTAAGTAGACTTCTCTTTGATTGACAAGAGAACAATGCATTGTCAATTGCAAATTTTGTTCGATTGACTAGAGAACAATGCATTGTTAATTGAAAATTTTGTTCCTCTAGGAAAACTACTACAAAAACAGTATTTCTTAACATTTTTTAAATGTCAAGAATCATTTTTCTCTACGTTTTAAAAAATGTCAAGGAAGTCAGTGTCAAGAATGTCGATTTTCTTGATGTTTTAAAAACGTCAAGAAAAGTGACACTTGATATTTAAAAAATGTCAAGAAACACTGACACTTGACATGTTAGAAATGTCAAGAATATGGGAGTTCTTGACCTGTTAAACATGTTAAGAATATCTATAATCTTGACACGGAAAAAACGTCAAGAAATTTGCTTGTGATTTTTTTAGCAAAATCTATAATGTTGACGTTTTTACCTATAATTGTTCCTATATTTTGATCCAACAACCACATTTGGTACATATATGACATACATTCACCAATCAAATAAACAATACACGCATTTTCAATGTTATATATCAACTAAATTTCCACCAATATCTCTTTATAAAAACTTCACTTCTTTAACATTGTCAATATTACAACCTCATAAAGTATTTCTAAGTTAAAAGAATATGGAAAATCCTATATGAACAATTCCAACATTATAGTCAACCCCATATGAACAATTTCAAAAGTATAACAACTATCAATCCCCATATGAACACATTTCTTATTGTACAATCAACAACCTCATCCCCTCTAAGAACAATTAAAAAAAAATACACCTATCAATCCCGTATGAAGTAATCCTAGCCAAATCTCGCTCACTAGGCTCCTACCTACACCAGAATAATGTAGTCCACCTTGAACTCGTCGCTTTGAACACCTACATCAATGAAATAATATACCAAAACTACAACATATAGATTGAAACAACTTAAAATTACTAAATGTAAGCACCACAATCTACAAAGTCCTAATAAGACTTTACAAATCCATGGAAGATTTTATAAGTTAATTAGAAGAATATGGACAGACTCATATGGGCACTTCCAAAACAATATAAGGAACATAATTCTTACAGTCAACCAAATATGAATAGTATCAAAAAATACATTTCCAAAACATCTATCAAAACTATCCATCTACCCACATAACAACTATCACATGTAGCAATCCAAAACTACCTTTGACATTGTATTATGGTACCTAATTATGAAACTTGTCGAATGTATATAACTCGGGACAAAAGAGCTGCATAATAATTTTATATCATACCTTTTGAAGGAAAAGCAACTAGACATAATAAAATGAAGCCCAACAGCTCAAACATCCACAAATTACTTTTTACGAAGCTAGAACTTTTCTAATAGCAGCATCTTGACGTCAATAAAGAACCACTCCGTATAAAATATCCTACAAATGATATAAACACAAAGTTTCAAACAAATATCCCCAATTTTGCCCAACACATCAAGATCAATGTAAAATATCCTACAAATCTTGTAGACACAGAGCTTCAAACAAATATATCCAACATAAATATAACTATGTAACAAGTTACCTAAAAAAGAATGACCTTCGGCATAGGAAGAAGTTTATTTCTATAAAAATAAAAAAATAATAAATATAAATATATATATATATATATATATATATATAAAAACTACACTTGCAAGTCGCTGCCACTTAACTACAATACAAAAGGGAACGTGCAAATGACTTCAAATAAAGCAAGAAAGATCAAAATGATAATTTAAAAATACGCAAGCAAAAATCTCCATTTTACCTTCTTTTTTATTCTTTTTTTCCCCTGCTCCCCCTAATTTTAGAGAGGTCCTTAGCCAAAGTTGCATTTAAAACAAAGAGGTAATCAACTTTTGAAATGGTAATCAAGCCATTTTTAAATGTGTGACTTTCTAGACAAAATATATGGCTAGAGGTAATGAAAAATGGAAGAAATGCAACATACCAATAGCACATAGTGTCTTCAAATCAAATTTCTCAGCTAAATCAGCATGTCTTGCCACATGCACCGTAATACAATGTCAATAACTTTGAAAGTTATAATATCACATGTAGATTCAAGAATATATATGAGAGATTAAGCCCTAATTTTGAAAGTTCAAACCTCAAACCAAGAAAATCAAGCCTTAACTTTGAAGATTCAAGCCTCAAACCAAGAAAATCAAGAATTAAACCTAATATAAACTAAATCTACTTACCTCAATGAAGAATCTCTTCAAGATTGATGGAATAAAATCAAGCCTTAACTTTGAAAGTTCATGTCTCAAACCAAAAACAATATGAAAGAAGAATTTATTATGAGATTCAAGAATATACATGAGAGATTAAGCCCTAATTTTGAAAGTTCAAGCCTCAAACAAAAAAAATCAAACCCTAACTTTGAAAGTTATGTCTCAAACCAAGAAAATCAAGAATTAAACCTAATCTAAACTAAATCTATTTAATTCAATGAAGAATCTCTTCAAGATTGATGGAATAACAAAGATGCGTCAAAGGAAAGTGAAAAACCAAGAAGAATTTCATAAATTTTGCGAGGAGAAAAAAGAAAAACAAGCAGTTCGACTGAAAATTTTCTTTTAAATATGTCTTATAGCATTGCAACGCTATTGAGAGCATTGCAACGTTGTTTGCATGAGGCGCACACATTTTTCATTTTTCTATCAAAATCCGTAGCGTTGCAACGTTGCCCTATATATTCTAATATTCTTGACATTGTTAAAACGTCAAGAAACCATTAATTGAACTTGACATTTTTAAAACGTCAAGTACAATATTTTTCGGAAACCTCCGCTTTTTTAAAACATTTTTAACGTTTTTTTCTTTAAAATCACCTATTTATTGACATTTTTTTCATAAAAACCTCAAGTATTTAAAATTACAAACACCAAAAAATGTGGTTTTTCTTGTAGTGGCAAAATAATATTTGCTTTTCCAAATTCTTAAATTAGGTTTGCAAATATTATATTGACTCTTGCTTCCAGCATTGTCAGATTGGAAAAATACTTTCTACTTGTAATTATTAGATGTATAATTGCACTATCTACCGGGATCTTCTTTACTCATTTTTTAATCACCCAACATATGAAAATGATCCAAGTTTCTTTAGGACTTCAGTAGAAAAAATGAAAGAAGCTACGTGTCGTGAACTTGAAGAGTACAACGAAAACATGGATACCAATAAAATATAATATTAAAATAAATATAATATAATATAATATTAAAATAAAATAAATATATGAAATAAATAAATAACAAAAGTAAATAAAATAAAAAGGATAGATTTCTCCATTTTCTCCAATCTTTTTGGATGCCTAATGTGTGTATTCCAAAACCCATCAAATATGCAAGTAGGAGGTAGATTACATAGACACTAATAATGCATAATGTGGAGACACATGGATAATACTCTGGGAAATGAGGGCATGACACATGATCAATGAACACTAAGCACGAGAATCTAATGAGCATCTATTATCATAATTTTTATAATAGTATAATTATTATTTTGTAATGTTATATAATTTATAGGATAAACAGAACAATTTGGTTCGTAATTTGGAGGAAGTTAGAATTTAGGTCATATAATTTATAATTAGAATTTAGTCCCTATGATTTGATGAAAGTTTCATAAATAGTCCCTATGGTAGAGATTATTTAAGAGAATAGAAAAATTTTAACAAACCATAGAGAATATATATGAAGTTATATCAAATTATAGAGACTAAAATCTAACTTTTAAAACCATAGGGACTAACCCCTAACTTTATCCAAATCATAGGGACCAAATTTGTATTTAATCTAATTTATAATACATTACGCAATACATATTTTCATTTTTTAAAAAATGAATTGAGTTTATAATATGACATATTGTATTTTTGAATATTTTTATCTTTACTTAATATAATTTTGCATTTTAAATTTTTAAAATTTAAATTCTAGATAAAATAAAATCATAAAAATGTTATTTTCTAAATTTGCACTATTTGGATCTCAAAGTCTAAAAATAGTTTTCAAAAAAGAATATGAGTTATCTACTAAATATATATTCGTTGAAGTCAATGAATCTGAAAACATAAAACAGAATCCAGATTGTCAATCAAACAGACCCTAAACTTATCTTTTGATTTTTTTTTCTCATTTAAAAATCTCCACAATTCTCACTAAATATTACATTAAAAAATTGAAACCTATTAAAAAAAACGACCAAGCATCAAAGACTAAAACGTGTATGAAAAAGACATACATTTTTGGATATAATTTTTTTTTTTAAAAAAAAAAGTTTTAAAGTATATGATTCTAAAGAAATTTCTTGTGTTAACTGCAGTTCATGTCGAGAAGATTCATATGTAGATATTTTTATCGATATTTTTCTGCTTTTATGGACTTGAGATCATGAGGGGTAGATCGATATTTCCATTATATTATTTAAAAAATCTACAAAACATATAGAATAAGTAATATAATGTCATTAATATAGGATTTTTTTTCTGAGAACGTGTGGACCAGAGAAATTAAATCTCCGACTATAAGATTTGCTAGTATAAGCATTATGCTAATTGAGGTATGCTCGTTTCGATTTCACTAATCTAAATTTAACATATTAGAGATGTTAATTTGTTTAAAAATCATTTAAAAAAAAGTTTAAAAATCATAAAAAGATTATTTACTAATTTAAATTTATTTTTTAAATATTTTGTTTCTAGTATTTTTTTTAAAATATCCATCAATATTGACATTTTATCGATATTTCCATCAGTATTTTCATAAAATTAAGACATCGATATTTCTATCAATATCGAAATTTCAAAATTTGATTCTAAAAAAAAAATAATTAACTTCATTAATAATGATTTTTATGATTATTTTTTTAGTAATACAAAATCAAACAAAAACACTAAATATATTTGTGATATAAAAAGAGTTTAAAATATTGATATTAACGAAAATATCAATGTCTCAATTTAAAGGAATGTCGTTAGAATTATCGATAAAATCTTAATGTATATTTTAATAATTAAATAAATATTTTATAGCTTTTAAATAAATTTAACATGTTTATTATTTATATTAATTTTAGATGAGTGACTTTTTGCTATTTTTTGTGTTCCATAGAATTTTCTTTTTACGATAAAGTGTGAAATAATCGATTAAGAAATGTAAGATGGAAATCTAATACCTATGAATTTTGTATATATATATTAAAATTGAATGGGGACAGGGTCAAGGTGACGTTAAAACAAGTGCTTTGGTTGGAGACCAAATTCAATTGCATTTATGAGCCCAACTGTCTCTCTGTCCCATAACAACAATCAAATCCAAATAATAAAAAAATGTAGAACAATGATAAATATATTGAGGATATGACACAAAATTAATGTCAGATATCATTGATAGAAGCGGTCAGTGATAACTATATAGATAAATGACTAAAAAGCCCACATGCAGCCCACCATTTCACGCTTCTTCTTATTTTCTCAAATTGAAAACTCACGCATAGCCATAGCAGATATCAATGATAGCATTTGATAGCAGCTATCTATGAAACTATCGGTGATAGCCACTGATAGCTACTATTAGTTACTATCATTGATAGTTGCTATTAGTAAACTTTCAATTTGAGAAATATTAATACAACCTTAAAATAGTAACACTTGAAATATCACCTTTCAAGTTGGTATCAGTTTTTAATGGCTACCATTGATACACTTTGATCAATTGAAATCATACTTTAAATATTAACACCTAAGGCTATCAGTGAATATCAATGGTAGACTTTTATAAGTAGTTATCAACTTTTGAAAGGAAACTACCATCATTCAAAATTAACATTTAAAACTATAAGTGATAGAAGTCTATCAATGAAAGGTCTATAAGTGACTATCTCTGATATTTACCTAAGTCATATCACTAATATCATTCGTTTTACTGATATATATCTAAGTCAAATCACCAATATACGGATATCACTAGTAGACATGACTATCATTGATAGCTTCAATCAGTGACTATCACCATTAGCTTTTAGCAGTGGCTATGAATGATAGAATTTCATCAAATGGAATTGACTTTTATATCATTGATATCATCGATATATAGATATCACCTAAGTTATATCACCGATATCACTGATATCTCTTATATCGTAATTATCAGTGATAGCTTTTATCATTGATAACATGCTATTATAGATAACTTCTGTCATTCCTTTTTACCATCAAATAATATATCATTGTTGATAGCTTCTATCACCGATAGCATACTATTAGTGATAACTTCTAGGCATTCTACTTACACTTTAGTTCGAGATTTAACTTTATTAATTAAATTCACTAAGTTGGCTATCAATGATAAACTTTTATAAGTGCCTATTAACTGTGAAAAAAATCATCAACGATTAAGCTATCAATGATAAAAAAAAATATTAGTGGCTATTACTAATATACTTTCATTAGTGACTATTAATTTTGAAAAATTTATACTCAAAGCTACCAGTAGCTATTATTGAGAAACTTTTATCAATAATAGATTTCTACCACTAATATCTACCTAAATTCAATATCACTAAACATGATTATGACTAATATCTATCTAAGTTCTACCACTAATATCATTAAATATTGATATTATCAATACACAAATATTACGGTACACAAATACACAAATATTTTAATTTGTGCCCTTCATTTTGGATCATCTATGCCATTTTTTCAACTTTATTTCTAATAGACATCATACTCTTAAAGTCCTATAAAAAGGAAAAAAAACTATTGTTATGTTTGATACCGTTCACATTTCTCATTTTTTGAGAAATAAACTTGTTTAATAACTATTCTCGTTTCTTATTTCAAAGTTTTAAGAAATGTGTATAAAAATAGTGTAAATTTGTGGACTAAAAAAAGTAGTTTCTTTCAAATCTGTTTTCATTTGTTATTTATATTTAATGTTTCGTTATAATAATTAAACTCGATGATTGGTTTGTTGATATTAAGTCACTTATGAATTGAGTACTTTTCAAGTTTTGAGATGAAACTCAGCCTCATAATTCTTATGAAAAAAAAAAAAAAAGAGGAAGTAAAAATTGGATAAAAGAAAGAAAATTAAGAGAGAGGGTGAGAGAGAGAAAGGGATCAAACACTGGAGAAAGGAAAAAAATTTTTAAAAAAATAACAAAAGAAAGGAAACAAAAATTGGATAAAGAAAATAAAATTAAAAAAAAGAAGAAGAAACAAAAAATCGGAAAAAGAAAAGAAAATTAAAAATTAAAAATTAAAAAAAAAAAAGAAAAAAGAAAAAAAGAAGGAGGAGGAGGAGGAGGAGGAAATGAAAGAAAAAATGAAAGGAAAGAAGCAAAAACTAAGGAATTTTTTTTTAAAAAAAAATAGGTAGGTTTGCAACCAGACAAAATAATGAAGGACAAAATTGGAATTATAAAAAATTTAAAAGTTGAGTAATTAACCATTCCATATTTGGAAATATTTTAAAGAGGTGATATTTTTAGATTTTTCTCTTATTTTACTATCTATTACAAATATCCAATCATTGTCACTCATAAATGACTTATCAATTGTCTTTTTTCCTTAAAAAAAAGTGTATTTTTGTCTTGAATTTTGAATTTAGTATCTATTGTCATTAATTTTAGATTAAAATATCATTTTGGTTTCCGTACTTTGAAATTTGTTCAAATTATAGTCCTTTTACTTCTAAACGTCTAATTTTAGTCTCTGTATTTTTTGTAAATCTTAAATTTAGTCCCTCAAAGTTAATTTTATCGAAATTGATTAAATAATCATAACAATTTTTACGTAAAGCACAATATATGAATATATTTTCAAAATTTATAGGGAAAATAGAAAAAAAATGAGAAAAACCATAATAAACTAGTGGTAAGGACTAAATTGAAGATTTATTGAAAATACAAAGACTAAAATCCATCATTTGAAAGTAGAAAGACTAAAATTGAGTAAACTATAAAAATATAGAGACTATAATGATATTTTGACCTTAATTTTAAAAAGAATACCTTAGTCCTTAGTATCCTTTGGCTCATTTGATCAAGCTTTACTAAACTTTTAAGAAATGACGTTTGTTGAATGAAATTACAAATTTTGAAAGTTTTATTCATTTTTTTATTTCTTAAAATGTTATTTTAGTTTCAAATTTATACTTTTAATAAATTTTAAATTTAATCTTTACTGTTTATTGTTTCTGTTCAAAAACATGTTTAAGATATTCACATGTAAAAATAAATTGTAAAAGCCAAATCACTTTCTGAGTAATTTGTAAGAAAGCAATGGGAAGATTTTCATACGAAGTGTTTGACTAAAAACATATGAAAATTGAATGGAAAAAGTGTTATGTTTCCCCAAACCAAAGTGTCATTTAATGCAGAAGCTATAAAGCCTTTTGACACGAATCTCAAGAGAAATTTATGAGGCAAAGGCTTAACATTACATGTAGAATTTTAGATTACTTTACACATGAGAGAGACAGAATTTTGTCCCCTTTCTTATTCTTTTGAGATTTGGATGATCTTTTACTATTCAACGTTTCATGCCAAACTCCCATGCATATGCTTTGGTCTTCCATTCACATTCTATTTTTTCAATTGCTCCAAATCTCAACCCACATGTTGGTCGGCAACTACACTATTTTTGCCAAAAGCAAAAATCTCCCTCTTAAATGCCCAATTCGTTAGCTTATTATTATTATTTTTTTAAATAGGTGAGAATGGAAGATTAAATCTTAATCTTTAGGATTGATAGTACAAGTTCATGTTAGTTGAGTTATGTTGTTCATGTTGACGATTTGATAGAACTTTTGTACTGTTGAAAAATATATATTTTTTGTATAACTATCTTTTGATGTGATTTAATTGTATGATTATTAAAAGTAGTTTTGAAATTTATAATAAGGGTCAATGAGTTTAGGAACCCAAGATAATTGTATAGAAGCCCCCAACAAAAATATCCAAAGTATATTTTGCTTTCTGAAACTTAAGAATTTTGTCATTTTGCTTATGTCATCGTCAACCAACATTACCAAAATAGCCTTGATTTTTTCTCTCTTCTCTCTCTTCCCCCCCCCCCCCCCCCCTAATTGCTATTGCATAGGGTTTTTGGTCATGTTTCAACTGGAGAGGTTGTGGGCTTGTCGAGAGAGATCGTCAGTGTATAGAATGTGTGGGTTTTTCGCTAGAATGGTTTATTTGCAAGGGGTTTCACTAAAATGGGTTCGTTTGCAAAGGAGGGTTTACACTGAAATAGGTTCGTCGTATCCGTGGGTTTCCGCTCAAGAGAGTGAAAAAGAGAGAGGAGACCGAGAGTGGGGAGGATCGAGAGTGAGAGGCCCAATCTGCATGCACGATGTTGCGTTTTGGTCATTTCATTTGTATGACGTAAGAGGGAAAAAATCTTAAAATTTAGAAAGTAGGTCAAATCTCATTTTTGTCCAATATTTTAGGTTATCTTTACGGTTATCGCTTTTTCCGACAGCAAAATTCCTTTTAAATAAACACATTCAGCCCAATACACATTAAACTTATATAACTAGTTTTCTATATAATCTTTACTTTTTCTCACTCCCTCCCTCTTCAAACTGTTTTTCTTACCAATCCTTCTACTACTTCAACAAACAACAGTTACTAGATTGCAACACCACGGACTCAAAATTGACACATGGCTACTGCAAATGCAACTATATGTAAACTTATGTTGAATTCACCATTGGAAGTCACGTTGTGTAATGGTTTTACCAACATTTAGAAACAGGAAAAACCCTCTCATTCTTCTACTCAAAACTCCTCTTTTTTTTTTTTTCTTTATTAAACGCCTCTTGTTTTATTCAAATGTTGCTAAAATAGCTAACATTGAATTCTAGATATCATTGAAAAAATTTCTACACCAATATTAATTGGAGTTCAAAAAGGTCAACCATTGCTTATTATTTTATTTTAGCTTTTTAAGTACTTCCAATTTCATGATATTGAACTTTAGTACTTTACCATTCAATAATTCTTCAAACTAATGCCTCTTATTTGGCTTCCATTTCAAAATTGTTGAAAAATACTGGAGAAAAATTGGGTTCCCCCTCCCCATATTAAAAAGGGACTTTGAGTGGGTAAAAGTAAATATTACAAGAATTGGTTGGGAGGATATCAAATATTAAACAACAGCAATAGAAAACTCAAAATAATGTCCTACTCTAAGTTGAATGCTAAAAGAAGTCCTGCAAATGATAATATTAACAAGTCAAAGGAGCCTACAGGCATCATCTTCTCCAAATCCTTTTCTCGGCGGTAATGCACAATGGAGTGAGAATTGGAACAATTTTGTTCACTAAGTTGTGAAAAAGGTCCAGATTTTCTTTCCAATTGATCCCACATCAGGCTGCTCTCCGTCGTACTCATCTTCGTCATCAAGTATGCTTTGATCTTCATCTTCATATTCTGCTGAACCATTGGCTTCATCGCACAATTCATCGACTGTAACCAACTTCTCCATGGAAGTATCATCTTTAGCAGTTCTCTGCGATTCAAACTATATAGAAATCACTAGGAAATAATTAAACATAACTAAGAATAAAACAGCAAGGTAAATCACTATATCAAACAGGAATTTTACCTGAACTACTCTATCCTCAGAACGATAGATAGTTCTGACTGTTGTAATCTGCACAGAGTCCATTCTTTTCCTGTTTTCACCAACACTAGGCGTTCCTTCGTTTTCTTTCTCCATCACCGTTGTCAGGTTTGGTGAAACCTGACTTGTACTAGCTTTGCCAGCACTGCACCAAACTTGCTAAATTAAGGTTGGATATAGAAGTAGAAGCTTGATGGGTAGAGAGAAGGATAAAAAGTACTTTGGACGTGACCAAAAGCATCTCACTCAAATCCATCAAACCTGGGATTTGGGAGTGCTTTGTGATCAAGGCTAAGTGCTTAACCAAGAAACACACAAAAGCACATGGTCCAAAATACACCAAACACGTACATTTGCAAAAAGCGTCCAAAATAGACTTATATTCTTGTGAATTTTACACTAAAAAGCATGCTAGATCAGCAAATTATTCAGGAGGCCATGCAGATCAATTTGAAAAGAGAACTGTTGGATTAGTACGCTATGTCCCACCAAAAATAATTCAGGTAGTCAAGCAAGATCAATTCAGATTCACCATTCAATCAAAACCCATTGTAAACACAGACAGGTTGAGTACCGATACACATAGATGCATGCCGTCATAAAAGACGGAGAAAAACACACAAAACAGAACAAAAAGCTCAACTGACATTGGACAAGGGAGGAATTTGAATAGGAAATAAACAAGGATTTAAAGAGGAGGAAGTAGGGGAAAAGTTCTCAATATCTAAATTCTTGAAAAGTTAGGGAAGAAAAAGAAAACACCAAAGTTACGTGGAAAACCCTAGACTGATAAAAGACAAAAACACCCTTAGGACTAAAATATAATTTCAACACTCCCCTCCAGTTGGGACGTAGATGTCAATGAGACCCAACTTGCTAACACAGGTATCAAAAGTCTGTCTAGGTAACCCTTTGGTGAGAACATCCGCAACTTGTTGGTTGGACGGAACATAAGGAATGCAAATGCTACCGTTATCCAGTTTTTCTTTGATGAAGCGTCGATCAATCTCAACGTATTTGGTTTTGTCATGTTGAACCGGATTGATTGCAATATTAATGGCAGCCTTGTTATCACAGTAAAGTCTCATCGGGTCATGACTTTCTTGATGTAGATCTACCAGAACCTTCTTCAACCAAATCTCTTCACATATACCCAAGCTCATAGCCCTGTATTCGGCTTCGGCACTGCTTCTAGCCACGACACCTTGCTTCTTACTTCTCTAGGTAACTAAGTTTCCCCACACAAAGGTATAGTATCCTGAGGTAGATTTCCTATCTATAACAGAACCGGCCCAGTCAGAATCTGTGTAGGCCTCAATACACCTTTTATCATGCTTTCTGAAAACCAAGGTCTTTCCAAGAGAAGACTTCAGATACCTCAGGATCCGTGTGACTGCCTCCATGTGTCTTTCATACAGAGCCTGCATGAACTGACTGACCAAGCTAACTGCATATGATATATCAGGTCTGGTATGTGACAGATATATCAATTTTCCCACAAGTTGTTGATATCTCTCTTTGTTTACAGGAACATCATCTACTGACTCTATCAGATTGAGGTTGGCTTCTACAGGTGTATCTGCAGGTTTACACCCTGTCATTCCAATCTCTCTCAACAAATTGAGTGTGTATTTCCTCTGAGACACTGAGATTCCTTCTACTGATCTTGCTATCTCCATTCCTAGGAAAAATCTCAAGGTACCGAAATCTTTTATCTCAAACTCATCTGCCATTCGTCGTTTCAACCTGTCAATCTCTGCTGAATCATCTCCTGACAGTATAATATCATCAACATAGACAATCAAGACCGCTATTTTCCCTGGTGCTGACTTCTTAGCGAACAAGGTGTGATCTGAATGCCCTTGAACAAACCCCTGAGATTTGATAAAGGTGGTGAACCGATCGAACCAAGCTCTAGGGGACTGCTTTAGGCCATATAAGGATTTTTTTAATTTGCACACCTGATTGCCAAACTGTACTTCAAAACCTGGAGGTGGGTTCATATAAACCTCTTCTTCCAGTTCACCATTCAGGAACGCATTTTTTACATCCAACTGATAGAGAGGCCAGTCTTGATTAATAGCCACAAAAAGGAGAACATGAATAGTGTTAAGTTTTGCCACAGGTGAGAAAATTTCTGAGTAATCCACTCCATACGTCTGAGTGAATCCTTTTGCAACCAATCTGGCCTTATATCTGTCGAGAGTTCCATCTGACTTGTATTTGACAGTGAAAATCCACTTACACCCTACGGTTTTGTGACCTCTCGGAAGACTAACCAGATCCCACGTTTTGTTAGTCTCAAGGGCCCGCATTTTCTCCATAATTGCACCTCGCCATTCAGGAATTTCCAGAGCCTTGTGCACATTGCCTAGAATTATCACATTATCCAGACTGGTGGTGAAAGCTCTAAATTTCGTAGACAGGTTACTGTAAGACAAGAAGCTTGTCATAGAGTGTTTAGTGCACGACCTAGTACCTTTTCGCATAGCTATCGGCAAATCCAAGGTAGCATCAACCTCAATCTCATTGGTCTTGTCAATCTGTTGATCTGTACCCAACTGTTGTTCATTTTCAGTCCCCTGAACACCACTTGGCGCTTCATTACTGCCATCATCCTTGACTTCGCCTGAGTCCCCTATATCACCTTCAACATACTCATTGTCATTATGACTAGGGGTACCTTGAACCTGAGCCGGTTCCGATTCTGACTCTTGAACACCTTCCAACGAAGCAACAGGGGAAACAATTTTGGGAACTATTTCCTTTCGGAGATGCTTCCTATAGTAGGTTATCCAAGGCACTTGTTTTGTAGGGAAGATAGGTTCATTTGTTTCAGGGATAGGTTCAGGAAACAAGTCTAGGGAACAGAGTAGGTGGAAGTGTTAGCCTCTTCACTCGAAGTCTCCCCCTAAAGAGGACTAACGGGAAAGAAGGGCTTGTCCTCCAGAAATGTGACATCCATGGTGACAAAATACTTTCGAGAGGAAAGTTGAAAGCACTTGTAGTCTCGTTGATGGAGCGGATACCCAACAAAGACACATTTTTGGGCCCTAGGAGCAAATTTACTTTGGTGAGGACCATGATTATGGACGAAAACGGTGCACCCAAAAACTCTAAGAGAAACATCAGGGAAAAGGCGAGTGGATGAGATGGATTCTTTAAAATGTTCTAAGGGGGTTTGGAATTTGAGCACACGAGAGGGCATCCGATTTATGAGATGAGCTGCAGTAAGAACAACATCCCCCCATAGATACGAGGGTAAGGATGCAAGTATCATAAGGGATCGGGCTACTTTAATGAGGTGGCGATTTTTTCGTTCGGCCACCCCATTCTGTTGAGGTGTATAGGCACAGGAATTTTGGTGGACAATTCCTTTAGAGTTTAAGAACTCACGAAGGGTTTGATTAACAAATTCATGCCCATTGTCACTTCGAAGAATGGCGATTTTGGTATTGAACTGGGTTTCGACGGTGGTGTAAAATTGTTGAAAGACCGTCGTCACTTCAGACTTGTCTGTAAGAAGAAACACCCACGTAAGACGAGTATGATCATCAATGAAGGTAACAAACCACCGTTTACCTGATACCGCTGTGACATTCGAAGGGCCCCAAACGTCACTATGTATCAGGTGGAAGGGCCGGGAAGGTTTGTAGGGTTGTGAGGTAAAAGACGCCCTAGGCTGCTTAGCACGGATACAAACATCACACGACAAAGATGACACATTCACATTATGAAATAAATGGGGAAATAAATATTTCATATAATGAAAGTATGGATGTCCAAGACGAAAAAGCCATAATAAGAAATCTGTTTCAGAAATAGTAAGAGAAGATGGTAAACAAGTGCTAGATAAACTCCTAAAAGAAGCATCTTCGGAAAGAAAATAGAGCCCCTATTGTGCCAGGCAGTGCCAATCATCTTCCCCAAGCTCAGGTCCTGAAACGAAATATTATCTAGTGAGAACACAACTTTGCAGTTCAAATCTCTGGTTAACTTACTGATTGATAGCAAATTATACGATATTTTTGGCACATGTAAGACATCATACAAAATTAGTCCTTGAATTGGAGATAAGTGACCCTTTCCTGCAATAGAGGCAAATGACCCATTTGCAATTCTTATTCTCTCATTTCCAGCACTTGGATAATAGGAGAGGAATTGGTCAGATGATCCAGTTAGATGGTTCGTTGCTCCGGAATCAAGGATCCAGGATTCATCTCCCTCAGCAAAGAAACTAAAGGAATGGGGAGTACCTGACTGTGCAATATTGCCGATTCCGACCGTACCTGGATCCACCTGGCTCATCCCTGGAGGGGCACCATCAACTACTTCACTAACGAAGGCTCAACCGGACTTAGATTTGTCGTTCAAAGGACACCGCTTGCCATTTAGAGGTCGAGCATGTAATTTCCAGCACTGATCTTTCGTATGCCATGGTTTCTTGCAATGTTCACAAATTGGAGGGGTCTTTCCATTCTGTTTTTCGTTTTCTGAACCCGATGACTTGACTCCAAACACAGCAGAGTCCAGGGTATTAGGCGTTGTACCATTCATAGCGTTGGTTCGATCTTCTTCCAATCTGACCTCTGAGCAAACTTCCATCAGGGACAACATTGGTCTTTGTCCCAAAATTCAGCTCTGAACACCATCAAACTTCGAGTTTAAGCCAGCCAGAAAATCATAAACACGGTCAACCTCCTCAATCTTCGAATACTGAACCCCATCAACTGGGAAATTCCAAACTATTTCCTGACATAGATCCATCTCTTGCCACAACAGTGATAATTTATTGAAATAGGATGTTACGTCGAGTGTCCCCTGCTTGCACTCATGCACCTATTTTCTCAAGGTATAAATACGTGAAGCATTCTGCCTTTTCGAATAAAGTTTTGGACAGCTTCCCAGATATCCCGAGCAGAAGCTGAGTAAAGAAAAGGCTTCCCGATCTGAGGCTCCATACTATTTATTAAAATTGAGCAAAGGAGAGAATCCTCCCCCTTCTATATCCGTTCCTGAGGATCCCCAGGGTTTGGTCTGGGTATTTCCCCTGTTAGGCACCCGAACTTGTGCCGTCCCTCGAGAACCATCCTCACAGATTGTGACCAAGAAAAGTAATTTTGTCCATTAAGTTTTTCGTCAATAGAAATTCCTACAGAATTGCCTACAGACCCAGACATAATGTTTGTGAAAGGTAAAGTAGGGTAAGTAGTTACAGAAGTTTCTGAACATAACGGAACCCCCGGGTATGTATCTGGTAGAAAATCTGTTGAAGGATTGGCCGAAGATCTAACGGTTGCTCCAAGTGCAGAAATTTGCTGTTGAAGGTTTGCCAGTTGCTGTTGAACACTAACAGTCCCACCATGAATCGTAGTAGGTTGTTTCTGCCCATAAACCCCTGAAGATATCGTTTCTATCGGTGTGGGAAAACCAATGGGAGGAGCCGGCTGACCAGAAGGCAAATAGCGGGAGACAAGTTGTTGTAAGGGGTTCGGCTGGACCGGGTTCGATTGGACCGGGTTCGGCTGGACCGGCTGGTTCAAGTGATGTTGTGGGTTCTGGTAGACCAACATATCGGGCACATTCGGAGGGCTCGGAAGACACAATGGGCTACGGTAGATCAGTGGATCGGGATTGTTCAGAGGGTAGGAAGAACTCGGTAATGCCGGAAGGGAAAAAACCGGAGGAAGGGAAGACGACTGACCTGGAAAACTTCCGCCGGCGGGATCTGGAGCGGAATCAGTATTGCGATCTGTAAAACCCGGTGGCTGAAAAACAGAGGACGTCGAAGGCAGACGCTCGTATCTGGGCTGGGCTGGCGGCGGATGGTCGAGTCTCGACGGCAGCGGCAGTAGTGTGGTTGAAATCGTCGACGACAGCGGCGGGGGTCCTCCGACGGCGTCGACGACAGTGACGGCTGGATCAATTAGGGCTGGTTGGATCTGAATCGGTCCAAGTAATGATCGTAGATATTGATCAACGGTAGCCCTAACTTCAGCACTGTTAGAATTTTCTCTTGGAGTTCCATCCCCTACTAGAGTCGATGACTGAATCTCTTCTATTCCAGCGATATTCTCATCACCATGCTCTGATACCATCTTGAAAAGTTAGGGAAGAAAAAGAAAACACCAGAGTTACGTGGAAAACCCTAGACTGATAAAAGACAAAAACGCCCTTAGGGCTAAAATATAATTTCAACATAAATAATCAACTTAAGTATTCAATGGAATTCATCCTATAAGCTTCAGTTTCTGCCTCTCTAGACTACTGCTCAAGATTCGTATATTGATCTCTTTATTTATATAGTGGTCAAAGACCAAGTTAAAACGATGAATGCAAACTCGATAGCTCCTTTTGTCATGGGTACAAAATGCCATGGGTTCCGATCTTGTCAATATCACCTATTACTTCTCTTCAGATCACAGTAACAAGGTGCCCACAGAAGCCTTTTCAAATTGGGCATGCAAATTTTTTTTTATCTAATCACTATATGCATGCCCATTAGCATTACCAAAAATAAAATAAAATAAGATAGATAATTATTTAAAAAAAAAGACATTTTCTAAATATTTACATAAGCAAAATCAACAATAAAATGAAATCGTAATTTATATAACAAAACCAACGCTGACCTATGGAAAGAAACAAAGAAACCAACTGGAAGTATTTGACAGATTTTCATTTTAGCAGTCAAAAGCAAATGCACAGCAAAAATGTTTTGTTTTAATATGACATGCAATTAACTGCAGATAGATTAAATAACAATAAGAAAAAATTATATATTTATAAAAAAAAAAAAAAAATTGAATAGATCAAGAGAATCGAGGAGACAAAAATGGGTCAATAGAGCGCAAGAAAGAGATGTGAAGATGAAAATGTTGAGTTAAAAAAACAAGAAAAAGGAAATGCAACATCAAAATATATTCCACAAGTACTTGTTATTGGTTATGGCGTCAGTTGCTTTGGTTAAGGATATAAATTTTAACCAAAGCTGGATAGCTAAAACGATTGATCAAGGTTTTTTCCAAATTTTAAAAGAATCATGATACTACAGCCATTTAGTATTATGTGTAGGCTAAATAGGTGGTTGTCCTTGGAAGTCTTTCATGCAAAACACACAACCCTATTCTTCATGCATTGTACCTATATCAAACAACAAATGGCTAAATCGAATCACGGCAGAACCAAGTTGCAAATTCAGTCGTAGGAAACTAACTTCTTAGGTCGCCTCAGATTATATCGGCTTTCTCCTTGCACCTGCACAGAAGAAATTTTTTGTTGCCGTTTACGTTGCCTGGCTGTTGTAATACTATCAGAACATCCTTCACTCTCATCTCCATCTTGCTCACTAATAGAAACTGTAGAAGATTCTGGCAATGGCCGCTTCCGAACATTGCTGGCTCCTTTATTTAAAGAATTCAAATCACTTTTCTGTACAGGTATATTATGATCCAACTGTCCCGCAGTTTCCCCAAGAAAAAATTTTGCATCTTGAACAGTTGCCTTCACTGAACGTGTTCTATGACCAGACTTGAGTCTTTTCTCATGTTTTGGCCTCTCTCTCTTCATGTCAGGTTGTTTGGAAGCTTCTGAAGCTTCTTCAAACTTGCTGTCTAAGTTGCTAAAATCATCTAACGTGTGTGCATGTCTATCCTCCGCCACTATGATGTTATCACTGAATGAAAATTTTTCAACATCAGATGGTTCACTCTCGTTAAAAAAAGATTGTTGCCGTTCGTGAGCAATATCAGACCTTTCCACATTGCCAACATTAACACTAGGCTCCTTGACTTCTAAATCAGTACAATCCGCAGCCAACTTCATGGAAACAGGAGGAACTACATGTCCAATTTTCTTAATAGGAGATAGATTTAAAATCTTTCTGCTGCATCTTCTGAGCCAAGACATGCGACCTCCAGAATCTGAAGAACCAAACTCTGAAGTAGCGAATTCTCTTTGGAGGGTTTGTAGAGAATCAGCATCTAACTTTGCTAGAGGGTGTGATTCTCTGATTTCTTCAGGTATTTGGAGGTCAGGAACTATAAATTCTTCAATGGACACACCACACTTCCCACAACTCTTATGCTTATCAACAAAGGTCAAAAAGCGAACCCTATCCCGAATAAGTTGTTCTCTCTGAATTTTAAGCTCCTTACTTAATATGTTGAGCTTATCAATATCTTGACAAATTTCTAGATGGTCCGCTATCAAGTGCTTCCTATTCAGGGAAACCACCTCCTTTTCCTTTTCCAATTGATGCCTCTCAGATAATAACTCTTCTGTTTCTTTTTGAGCAATGTCTCTCAAGCAAAACAATTCATTCTGTTCTCTCTCTCTCTCCTCTTCAAATGCTAGCTCCCTTTCCTGCCATATTTTCTCTAGTTCCTTCTGGCTATTCTGCAAGTGACTTTCAAGATCTTTTCTTTGAAATTCTATATCTTGAAGTAGTTGGTTGTGCTTATTTTGAGCCTGCTCAGACAAGGCTCGCTGCTCATACCTTGTAGTTGAGGCAAATAATTCTTTTTCTTGTTTGACATTCTCCAACTCTCTCTTCATATAAATTAGCATCTCATTTTTCTCCTTTCTCAACCTTTCCTCCTCTGTCCCTTGCAAGATCTCGAATTTCTTTCTCTCCTCCACAAGATCTCTAAGTTCATTATGTATTTCAGCCCTTCTTTCATCCAAGGCTTCCCAGTCTCTCTCAAATTTGACCCTTTCCTGCTTAAGATCCTCATGTTCTTTCATAACTATCTTGTTCTGAAGCCTATAACTCTCAATTTCCTGCATCAATTGACACTGTAAACGAATGTGCTCTGATCTCTCTTCTTTAATCACCTGCAATTTCTCCCTCTCCTCATGAAATTGCCGCTCCTTCTGAGAACTCTCAGTCCTGATTTCCTCAATCTCATTAATGAGAAACTGTAAGCTTTCTCTATCAGCTAGCATTTGCAACCTTTCCACCTCCAGCTTTCTCTCATCAGCTTTCAAAATCTTATCTTTTGATCTCAAAGTCTTAATCTTTTGTTCAAGATCACCCTCTTTCGCCTTTGCTCGAAGCATCTTTTTATCCAAAGCTTGCTCTTGTTTCACCAACTTTTCTTTCTCATGATTAGTTTCAAGATCCTTCCGTCTGATTGCTTCTACCCTGGTACTACCTTCATTATCCAGAGCCTGCCTCCTTTCTTCAAATTGTAATTCAAACTCTTCTTTCTTCTTCTGTAGAATTACTCTTTGCTCGTCAAGCAGCTGCTGGATCTCCATCTGAAATGAACGTCAAGGAGACAAGTATAAGGACACGAAGAATTATATTACCTTCAAGTTAAATTCCATGAGATCAGTTACCATATTTTCCTTCCAATACTCAAATATTCTTTTTTTTGTATGGTGATGACACTTTAATTGCACGGCAACTGAAACACCAAGGATCAAACCTTGAATGAAAATTCGAACAGGAAACAATATGCACGGAAATTATCTATGTACAAAGAAAGATATATGAGAATCAAGAGAAAGAAGAACACGAGGACCAGCATCATCATACATCTTGTTTTTATATATCTTTAGAAATCAACGAATCTCAGCCATCATGATATCAACATGCGTAAATTCATCACAATGTAATAAACTGAAACGTGCTACAAGTAATAGAATTTCAAGAAAACACTCGCCACAAACCCTATGACTTTAGAGTGAAAATTCAAGTCTGCTACCAGAAGAAACAATTTAAATTTCAGTTCTCTTTCCTTTTTCTCGCCTACTCAATATCTTTTAAACTATACCTGCATCCCATGCAAACTAACATTTTGGTACAACTACATACAAGTGCAAGTTGCATGTCAAAAATCACCAAAGCAGGAATAAGAAACATAGTGTTTGACTTACCATTTCTCTCCCACGGAGGTTTTCTTCCATCTGACGTAACTCTTCTTGTTTTTTCTCTAAGAGACTTTTTGAATAATCAGCTTCCTGCAAACCATTTTTGTTGTGGGAGGGGGAATACAAAAGAAGTCATACGCCTACACCCATTGCCTTAAAAATAATAATAAAATAATAATAATATAATTTTTTTAAAAAAATAAGGAAGTGGCTAATTTAATTAGTTTTCACCTTCTCTTTTGCTTCAACATCTGCTAATCGTCTATTTACATCATCTTCCCTCCCTTTCAGGACTGAACTTGACAGATCAATCTTCTTCTTTATCTCTTCAATATCCTTCTCTTTCTGCTTCATAATTGAGCTATTTTCACTTACCTTCTGCTCTTTACCATTGAGCAATTCACGACTCTTGCTGAGTCTTTCTTCCCATTCCTGCAACTTCTGCTGCCACTTACGTAAGCCTTCTCTTTCTTTATGGGAGGTCGCCTGATGTGCTTCTTTCCTAAACCAGTAATTAACAATAATAAGTGAAGAAGAAAGTACCCTTTAGTGAATACTGGCATATGCCCCAAACTGGCCACACAGTTAACTTCTTTTACTCTAACAAAATTGATTAAAAAATCAACATTCCACTAGCCCCCGATGTCTGTTTTTTATTACTTGGTGAGTATCCTGTCAGTATGTGTGAGTTCAGGTATATTAATTTGAAATAAATAGTTTTTTTAAAATAAAATATCAATCAATGACCAAATTATGAAAGGAAAATAACTTTTGGCACATTGAGTGCGAGGTACTTCTACCGCATCAAAAAGGTACCTTCGAGCTCAGCTTTGTAAGTGGGTTCTCCCCTATTTTCGGGCCAGGATGTTTGGAAAGAGGGTTGTTATTGTCTCTAGTTAGCTTTCTTTCACAAAATATTTTGGTCGTTACCATTTGGATCCCATCAACTCCAAATGGAGAGCTTTCTCATCATATCCTACTTATTTCTTGATTTTTTTTTCCTTTGTCGTAAACGGCCACACAAATATATGTATGTATGTATATTTATGTGGTTGTGAGTATATTTTTTTGAACTAGTCCAAGGGTAAAAACTCCTGATGGGAGTAAAGGGGAAAAAAAGAAATTAAAAAAAATAAAGATATAAATAAATAAATAAATAAATAAAAACTTAAGTGAAAAGGGTATATAAAAAGCTCCATTCCATAAAGAGAAATCAGCAAATAACCTTCTTTAGTACAACAATGGCATAGATGGGAGATCAAACTTCTAACCTTAAGTGAGGAAATGCATGCCAATTACCACCGAACTAGGCTCACTTTGGCAAGAATCAGCAAATAATTTGGAATGAGAAACCATGAAACTTCCAATTTGAAAATCTCTTACCCATAACAAATGTGATCTTGGAGACAAAAGAGGATGGAGGCTTCTCTTGTAGCACATGGATGAAGACTGCTGTTTAACATAATTCAAGTATGGATATTGATTCTTCAGACTTTTGGAAGAAAAAGACTTTCATATAAACAAGAACCTTTCTTATTCTTCCTTTTTTTTCCTTCCTTTTTTTGGATAGCATAATGTAAATAAGAACTTGCAAGCTGTCTGGTAAGGGATCTAACAGAGAACAAGGATGGAACACGATTTGCTCCCTCTCCTCTTTTGAAATGATAAAGGGGAATCTCCTAACCAATGATCCTACCAAAAGAAAATTTTCTTCCCATTTCCAATTTTGAAATGCAAATACTGCTGATTTGTTGATGAAAATAAAAAATACAGAAGGGAGGAAGTCTCCAAATTGCTGGTTTCATTGATTAAATGAAATGGTTTCCTTTCTGTTTCCTATTAAAAACTTGAAAAGGAAAGAAAGAAAGAAATATACAGAAGGGAGGAAGTCTCCAAATTGCTACCTTTTCCACTGGGTCAAGCTATAACCAGAGAATTGATGTATACATTTCGAGTAGACCAATATAGTGGCAAAATAATTGCTCAATTTATAAAAGATTCAAATGATTCACTCGTATACATGAAGGTATGTTGTTCCTCTCCAACCAAAGTTTCCAAAAGCAAGCCTTGTTAATGTAAGTCCAAAGTGTTCTTGGATGAATTTCTCGGTGGTCTAGGCACCACCAAACAGAGAATGTAAAGTATTAAGGAATTACAAATTTTCTTTTGATAATAACTTTCATTGAGAAAAAAAAAATGAAAGAATACAAGGACATACAAATACCAACCCCACAAAAGTTAGTCCACCTAAAGAAAGGGACTCCAACTATGTAAAAGGGTTCCTGTGGAGCAATTACAAATAATCTTCGAAATCGAAACCTATAAATAAACACGAAAATTAATTAGAGACCAAACATCACTAGAATCTTCAACCCTCTAAACATTGTGCCGTTCCACTCCCCTAAAGATCCTACAATATAGCACACACCTGACACCCTAGCAAGCCATAAAAACCGGCCCTTTTCGCGAAGGAGGAAAGGAGGAGCAATTCTCCAATCATATCACTCGAATACTTGTGTCCTGCAAGTAAGAAGCCAAACACATGAAAGAAATGATTCCACATGGACGTTGCAAACTCACATCTCCAAAAAATGTGATTCCTCCACCTTTCAACAGAGAATACAACAAAGCAAGTCAACTAACGAGGGCATCTTCCTCAAGCAAGTCGATCCATAGTGTTAGTTCTTCGTATAAAACTTGCCAAACAAAGAATTTCACTTTCTTGAGAATTTTAATCCTCCAGAGAGCAGAAAAAATGACTCACGAATGGGAGAAAGGTCCAACAAGTTACGAAAGAAAGATTTACAAGAGAGCCCATCCGACAGCCACTTAAAAAGATGAGGATTAAACTTACTAGCAATAGTCCTACGCCGAAAAGCATCATGCTCAAGGGAAAAATGCCAAAGCCATTTGGCTGACAAAGCTTTGATACAAATTCTTAAATTCTCAATTTCTAACCCTCCCAAGGAAATCAACCTCTCAACAACCTTCCATTTAACCACCTTTTCCTTCTTCCACTCCTTCCCGAAGGAACTTACGCATAAGCTTCTCGATATCCTTACAAACTAGAACTGCATATAAGGCTCTAAAAAGGGAAAAATAATAAATGGGAATACCACACCAAACCGAGCACATCAAAGTTGGTCAATCAACCTTGTAGAGAAAAAAACCTTCTTCCAAGAGGCCAACCTTTTCCAACATTGTCCACATCGAATTCAAAAAGGAAATGGACTTGAGATTACTTCCAAGAGGGAGACCTAGATAAGATGACGAAAAGGAGCCAATTTTCACACCCACCTCACAGCCCATCTCCTGAGCTTCTCCAGTTCACAATTAATACCCACAATATAGCACTTATTCCTATCAAGCTCGAGTCCAAACAAACTTTCAAAGAAAGCTAATATATAATTCAAGATTAAGAACAAGCCTTCATCTCCTTAGCAGAAGAAAATAGTATGATCAACAAATTGAAAGTGGGAAGAGCCATAATATATACTTGAAATAGGAATAACTTTCACATCTATATATTCTAAATAGGCTCCATTATGTTCCTTCTGTGGATTTCTCATCCTCCATGAATACAATCCCTCCTTTGTGATGGTCACAAAATGTTAAGTCTAGTTTTTTAAATGACAAACCAAGTTTTCGATGAGAAAATGAAAGAGTATATAAGGGCATAGAAAAAACAACAAGCCCACAAAGGATTCCTCAACTACCTACCAGAAAGGGCTCCAATACAAAAGAATAAAAGGAATCATCAACAATCTATTGGAATAGATTCGAATCCAAAAGAATAAGACCAAGCTTCTTACACGGATGAGCCCTAGCCCTGTAAGCTCACACCTAATCAGTGAAAAATTCTGACACAAATCATTGTAGAGTGAGTATTACACCGATAATTACAAAAAGTCCAATAAACTAACACCCATAGAGATGTATCAATGTTGGGTCCTGTGTTATAGTACACTTGTTTACCAAAAGCTTAAGCTGACACATTACGGCAAAATGTAATCCCATTAATATTTGATCACTCTCCCTCACTTATGGGCTTGACCATTTGTAGAAGGCCTAACAACTACAACTAGAAATTAATATTAATTGAGAAAATGACATTATGAGAGTTTGGACACAAGATGATCTCTTGTTCTAATACCATGTTAAATTACCAGTGAATCCATGTTGATAAATTATAGAAATTTTAATCTAATATTAATACTTGAAAAGCTTCTCATTACGGTCAAATTTATGACTATAAGAAATCAAGGACAATAATTCAAACAAAAGGATTTCTCCCAAATCCATACAAATCATGGATTGATGGGCCATATGCTCGAAGAAAAGGAGATTCAGAAGAATACCCCATGACTAAGGATATCTGCTCAGTTTGAAGCACACTTTCACGAGCTTCAACTTCATGCATTCGCATCTCCAACTCTGAACTCTTCCTATTTACCTCAGCAAGCTTGGCTTCAGCAGCATTCAACTTTTTCTGCAACTCCGAAGATTTCTCCTCAATTCCATGCATCAAAGCATTTGCATCAGCCAACTTCTTCTGAGATGTACGCTTGATTTCTGCACGCTCCTCATTTACTTCACATAAAGCCTTTTTAAGCTGAACCAAGAGCAGGCATGAAAACTACTTTCAACCTTGACATTCAAGAATAAAAAATGGTTCACAAAATTACAAAATTCTAAGTTTTTTCTTTTCTTTTCTTCTCTTTTTTTATTTTTTTATTATTTTTTTTTGTTTTGGGGGGGGGGCGGGGGTGGGTAATAAACAATCATTCATGAAAGAATACATGGGGAATACAAAAACAACACCCCAAGAGGAGCCAAAAAACTATCTGGAATGTACCTAGATAAGAATATTAGAGTATAGTATTAGTAAGGGGTATATTGATAATTAGATAGAAGTTAATTACTGAAAATTGTTATAAACAGTGTTGTCGAGGCGATGGGAGGCCATACCGCCTTGCAAGTACCTTGGGCGAGCACCTTCAATCGGGCCCCCGCCTTTTGCACCTTTTTGATGTTCAAGGCGACACAGGTGCTCTCTTTTTTTTTCTTTTTTTTTCTAATGATTCTTCAAGTTTTCTAGTTTTCTGCTTTCTTCTTTAATGTCAAGAATCAAGATTTAAACAAGAAGTCAAGAAAAACCAAAGAAAGGAAGAAGAAATGAAGAAAAAGAATAGCACAAGTAGTAGAAAAAAGTTGAATAAGTCATCTTTTTGTTTACCCATCAGGCCATCCATCGGTTGCTTTTCAAAAATGAAGCAAAGGAAGAAGAAGAGGGGTCGAAAATCAGAAGGGAAGAAGAAATATTCTTTTATTTTTTACACTTCCTTGAAGAGAAATGAAGGGTTGGCTGCCAGCATTAAAGTAATGTTGGCTGCATGCCAACCAAAGTCCCAAATGGAAAAATTTCTACCCCATTACTCAAAGAACTAATTTTTACCTATTTAAAATCATTTCTATTTCTATTTCTTTTTCCAAATATATATTTCTTTCTCATATTGTTTTAGTTAATTTTCATTTTAATTCTTAATAATATTGTTAGTATTTTAATATTTTAACATTTTAATAATCTATGTATTTTCTTTTATCAATAATTGTAAAAATAATATTTATTAATTTTTTTTAAGTGCGCCTTGCTTCAGTCGGGCAACGCTTTTTGGTCGCCTCTCGCCTTGAGGTGATACCATAACAATCCAACATATTGAGCGGCTACAAAGGTGGGCCAGGTCCTTAGTAGCTTCCCTACAAAGGATTATAACAATGGAACCCAATCAACTTAGGGAAAAATCTCGGAACATGATCCAAAATGTTCACCCAGCTTAAGGAGGGCCTGCCACACAAAAAATTTAAACTTCTTCAAAATTGTACCCTTCCAAAGTAGAAAGAAGAGAAAAAGTCCAAGAAGGACCCACCCGAAAATGAAAGAACGACCAACAAGCACTCCTCCTGAGATTGTATTTCTTTTTTAAAATGGAAACAACAACAAACTTTTCATGGATAAAATGAAAAGAGACTAATGCTCAAATTACAATGAGACATGGTAAGCTCAAAAAAGCCTTCTTGTCAGGAAGGGCCAATGGAATCCAAGGAAAAAAGAGGACGAGTTTCTAAGAGACACGAATATGGAAGCCACAAAGAAGAGCTTTGCATTATGATAAAGATGGGGAAACACAAAGCAAAGAGGGCTGTCCTCCAACCACTTGTCTTCCTAAAAGCAAGTACTTGTCCAATCCCCACTACACAATGAACAAACTGAGGAAAGAAAGGGAGCCTATCCGTTTGGCTTTCCAAGGATTTTTGCCCAAACCTCCACAAGCTCCATCGGATCTCCCACAACTTCCCAACTAACCAAGTGAAAACCCTTCCCTTCCTCCACCCCTCCCATAAAAAGTTTCGCACAAGTCTCTCCAAACCTTTATAGGATCTAAATGAAAATAAAAAATAAGCAGGGAGACCCTTAAAGACTAGCTAGATCAAAGTAAGTCTCCCTCCCTTTGAGAAAAAAGTTTTCTTTCAAGAGGATAAATGTTTATGAATCTTTTCCACCATGGAGTACCAGAATGGAGTACACTTACTCTTGGGATTATAACAGGAGTGGGATACCCAAGTATGAAGAAGGGAACAACCCCACCTCACAGCCCGCTAACAGGCTCATCTCCCAACTTAGAAGGGTTGCACTGGATACCAATAGCTGGGCATTTGCCTTTGTTAATCTTTAAAACCTGAGATAGATTCAAAGAACTTCAAGATCTTAAGCGTGACAAAAGACTTCTCTTTCTCCAAGCAAAAGAAAATACTGTCATCAACAAGTTGGGTCTAGAGATGAGACAAAGATGAATAATCCTTCCCACCTGCAAACTCTCAACAAGGCCCTTCTCCACTCCTCTAGTAACAATTCTACTCTGAATGTCCACCAACTAAGAGGAAACGGAAGAGAACGATCACCTTGTCATAGACTCCAAGTGGTGTAAATCCTGTATCTAGGTTTTCCATCAATAAGAATAGACTACCTTACCATCCTAATCCAACTCCAGATCAAAGACCTGCATTTTTACCCAAAACTATTTCAGCCAGAACTTTATCCAAGAAATCCCATACCACCTGATCATAAGCCTTTTCAAAGTCAATCTTGAATAAAAACCCCTCGCGCTTACGACTACAACAATAATCGATGACTTTATTGGCTATTAGTGTTCGATCCAAGATTTTCCTTTGGGCAATGAAGGCCTCTTGCGAACCTTGAAATTTTCATTGAAGGACTTTCCTGAGTCTATTTGCCAAAACCTTGGCCAAAATTACATACAGCTACAAATGAGCCTAAAACCTTAAAATCCTTGACCCTTTTCACCATTTCCTTTTTAGGGGCCATTTGGTTTAAGGTTTTATAGATGTCTGAGAATAAAGGATGCCTGGAAATTAAAAATGACTATGTTTGGTTCTGCATGGAAATGCTATCAGAATTTTATGAACAAAAATTATGTTTGTATTTAATTTATGAAATTAAGTATGAAAATTTTATATAATTGTAATAGATTAATAAATTAAACAATGAACAACATTCAATATATCGATAAAAAATTAACTAATTATGAATCAATGATAACTTTAATTATAACTATTTGAAAATTGAGTAATTTATAATTAAAATTGATCGATTAATCTATTTAATAAACATCATACTAATTATAATCTAATATTTAATCATTTTTATAATTAATTAAGTTCAACATAGTAATTAAATTACTATATTTTAATAACCAGTATATTATATATGAGATAAAAATATGATATTTTAGTTTAAAAAAATATTAAAAAAAGTTTTGTAATTATGATATGCTAATAATGAATGAAGTAATAAAAAATAATCACAATAAATAATTAACTGATTATAAATAATCAATAATGATTATATGTTTATAATGATTGATCAAATTAAAATTAATCTCAATAAATAATTACTTGATTATTAAAACAATAAAGTAATAAATTATTACTATTGCAAAATGAATTTTTGTACTAACTAAATTTAACTAATCCTAGTTTACTAATTAAATATATTTAAGATATTATTGGCTAATAAATTAATAATTTATGTAAAAAAGTAATTGCATTCATTTATTAAATTTTTATTGTAAAAATAAGCTAAGTAAATATTTTAATAGATTATTATTGATTGATTAAAATAAATATTTATATTCTTTTTGTTAAATTAATATTAATTAATTACCTATATTCAAAGTGAAAGTATATATGAAATGGAAAAACAGATGGAAAGGGGAAAAGAGAAAACCCACAGTTTTGGAAGGGAATAGAAAACCCTTGTCTGTGTGATGTAAGGCCAAAAAGCCCTTTTCTGTAATTACATAAGAAGTTGTTAGTTGTTATAGTTAGTTAATCATTTTGTAACTAGTCTCTTCGATAAATAAGATCCTCCTCTCTCATTTTGAAGAGAGATTCATTTCTTGATAAACTTCTAGAGTATGGTTTGATACCAAAGTGGTATCAGAGCGGTCCAAGACTCCTCAAATCAATGGCTGGAAAAAGAAACCAGCCGGTGGGTGGGAACATTCACCAAGAACAAGAGGTGGAGGAGTTCCCCACCCCCTCGCCAAGATTTTCCTCAAGATGCTTGCTGTCTATTGAGGCCTCTGTGGGAGATTTACAGAATATGATGAGCACGGTGCAAGAAACATCGAAAGCTTTGTCAAGGAAGATGGAGATGATGTCAGCAACACCACAAAACCAAGAAAATGTCCAACCATTCGTTCAAGAATGGGGAAGGAGAGGAAGAAGGGGTCTCGGGCATCCATGGGGGTTGCGAGCTTGCCAAGAAAATCATCAAGAAAGGGAGCAAGATAATCTTTTCCATTGAAGACACCCTCCAGATCATCAAGAACCTTGGCCTCAATATCAAGAACCATGGCCAAACTATTAAGAATGCATCCAAGTATTCCAAGATTGGAGTTCTTCTAGTGGGGAGGAGCAAAACGTTGAGTTTGATAGAGTTTAGGAGAGGAGCAAATGGCTATTATGGAGGAAGAAGGGAACCTCAAGAATTCAAGATGAAAATTGACCTATCGGGGAAGCGTAATATGGAGTTGTTCTTGGATTGGATCAAGAATACCGAGAATTTCTTCAATTACATGAACACCCTCGAGCATAAGAAATTCCACTTAGTAGCATTGAAGTTAAAAGGTGGTGCTTCGGCATGGTGGGAACAACTTGAAGGAAATCAACAAAGAAGGGGCAAGGGACCAATTCGGTCATGGGAGAAGATGAAGAAGTTGATGAAGGAACGTTTCCTACCTCCTAAGTATGAGCAAACCTTGTACAGCCACTACCAAAATGGTAGATAGGGGGCTTGGTCATTGGCTGATTATATCGAAGAGTTTCACCGTTTGGGGGGAAGAACCAATCTAATGGAGAATGAACAACATCCTAATTGCTCGGTTTTTTGGAGGTCTACAGCTGGAAAATGAAAGAAAAGGTGAAGCTCCAACCTTTTCATTCTCTTGCTAAAGCAATTTTTTTTGTTGAAACAGTAGATGAATGAAATGAGTCACGCTCCAAGAGAATTTCAAGAAGAGGACCATGTGAGATTGCCTTAAGCAAGAAAAGTGGCATGTCGAATACATCCCACAATCAGCCATCATTCTCGAAGGAGAAGGACCAAGATAAACCCAATGATAAGAATGAAAAGAAAGAAGATCTTGAACTCAAGAAGAAAGTCCGGAATCCATACGATCGTCCCTCACTTGGTAAATGCTTTCGATGTGGCCAAAGTGGGAACCTTTCCAATGCTTGCTCTCAACGAAAAATGGTTGCAATTGTAGAAGAAGAAGATGATTCTTGTGGAGATGATGAGGGATTAGAGGAGGAAGCAGAAATCCTTGAACCTGATGAGGGGGATAGACTATCTTGCGTTCTTCAACGAATTTTGATTCACCAAAGGGAGAATCTCACCCACAAAGGCATTGCCTTTCCAAAACCCGTTGCTAGATCGATACCAAGGTATGCAATGTCATTATTGACAGTGAAAATTTTGTGTCGAAGAAGCTCGTGACAGCACTAAGTCTCAAAGTGGAACCTCATCCTAGTCTATACAAAATTGGATGGATTAAGAAGGGAGGTGAAGCACAGGTTAATGAGATTTGTTCAGTCCCTCTTTCAATTGGAAATAGCCACAAAGATCAAGTAGTGTGTGATGTGCTAGACATGGATGTATGCCATGTCTTGTTGGAAGTCCGTGGCAATATGACACTCAGGCTACACAAAAAGGGAGGGAAAATACTTACGAGTTTCAATGGATAGACAAGAAAGTAGTATTGTTGCCTTTAAACAAGAAGAATGAAGATGGAATCAACTCCAAGTAGAGTGGGACCAACCATCTTTTCATCACAATCAGGGGGAAGAAATTTGCTAGAGAAAGGGAAGCTGACATCTCGGGGTTGGTAGTTTCTGGCAATAAAGTGGAAGAAACATTCCACAAAATTCCTCCACAAGTACAAGCCTTGTTTGAAAATTTTCAAAAAATTAAAGAAAATCCTATAAACTTACCTCCTCTACGTGAGATTCAACACAGCATTGACCTAATTCCAGGAGCTTCACTTTCTCATCTACCACATTATCGAATGAGCCCAATGGAATATGAAATTCTACACCAACATATTGAAGAACTCTCAAGAAAGGCCACATCCAACCAAGCTTGAGTCCATGTGAAGTGTCTGCCCTTCTTACTCCAAAAAAGGATGGAAGTTGGAGGAGGTGTGTAGATAGCCGAGCAATCAACCGAATAACCGTGAAAAACCGCTTCCCAATCCCAAGAATTAGTGACTTACTTGATCAACTTGGAGGGGCATTGATCTTCTCAAAGGTTGATTTGAAGAGTGGCTACCATCAAATAAGAATAAGGTCGAGCGATGAGTGGAAAACGACTTTCAAGACTAATGGGGGACTCTTTGAATGGTTTGTCATGCCATTCAGACTATCAAATGCCCCTAGCACATTTATGAGGCTCATGAACCATGTACTACATCTTTTCCTTAATAAATTCATTGTAGTTTATTTTGATGATATCTTGACATACCAGGAATGAAGAAGAACATTTGCAGCACCAAGATGATCTTTTTCACGCCTTGTCTGAGAATAAATCGTATATCAACCTCAAGAAATGCATTTTCCTTCTTCAAGAAATTTCATTTCTTGGCTTCCTCATTGGCAAAGATCAAATAAGGATGGATGAGAAGAAAATTGAAGCAATTAGATGTTGGTCGGTTCCTACATCAGTCAAGGATCAAAGCACATGCCAATACCACTAAACTAAGCTTACTTTGGCCCTTTTGATGATTTTTAACAATTGGAAGGCTCTCCTTTGTTAGTTCCTTGGGGAGCTCAACCCCTTGGCCTTTAGGTTGTGTTTTTCTTTTGCCTTGTTTGAACATATTACGTTGTTTCCTCTCCAAAAAAAAAAAGAAAGAAAGAGAGAACTTACTTTGGCGCCTTTTAAGTATATATACATAGTAAAATAAGAGACTGATTTTCAGAATAGGCAATTGTGATAGAACTTGGTATTATTTATGACAAGTATATGACAAGTAGGGACAAGTACAAACTTGGGAATGATCAGAGAGCTCCCTCCTCTCCCATACTGCAAAACTCTTCTAAACTAAAGCATACTCCCTAAGAGTAGATGCTAGACTCCAATATTCCCTCGGTTACAACTTCTCTTGCTTAATTACAAGGGCCCACCAAAGCTAATTAACAATCTATTCCCAATAAAAGTCCCCCTCCCCCCACCCACCAGTTACATGTTTTCTTTGGTACGCATTAGCGATTGATAACCTAACTAAGAATGGAAAACAAAAGGGAAATGACAACATTAAGTAATAAGCAAATCTGGTAATGAGGAATGGAATGGTCAAAAGTAGCATACACTAGAAACATGTTGCTTCTCAGCAGCTAGAGCTTTCTTCAAATTATCCCTCCTCGTTTCAACTTCAGATAATGCAATTAAATGTGCTGATTGTTCGCGTTTGAAGATCTCCTCAGTTTCTGCTAAATCTTGCCCTAGTTGGTTATACTTTGAAGCCCAATCTTTCTTCTCTATCAAAAGAAGTCCTAAATTGTGCTGATAATCAAAAAGCTGCGCAAAAAAAATAATCTGATAAATCCATGTAAGAGCAACATATAAGGTCTAACAGAAACTATAAAAGAAAAGTTGCAAGCAATGGAGTCATTTAATCCCACCTTGTAGGATGTTTATATTACATACTACAACATTGTAATGTGCAGGCATCTATTACATTCAAAAACATATATATGTATATATATTCACCACCCCATTCCCTAGCTGTTCTACCAAAAAATTATCATTTCTTCAACAGAAGTATATGAGTGTGTGTGTGTGCGTGCATCAAATAAAATATTCTCATGTGCATAATAAATATTAAACATGTCTAATATGGAATTAATGAAGCTCTTTGGAGAAAAACAAGTTCAGCCAGTATATTACAGTATATTACTAACGAGTTTCTTGCTATCTCCAGTCACTTCTAGAGGATACTTCCCCATCAACTATTTATTAACAGCTCCCTAAAGCTGGACAAGCCAAAAGATGTCAAAGTAGTAAACAAATCATCTAAATCCTATTCAGCAACCAGCACTCTGACCAAGAAAAGAGAGAGAATGAAGAAAGGACAACTGAATGCAGTTTAGTTCATTTCCTACAAGCCACTGCAAGGTTGAAAAGAACAATCCTTTTTTAAAACCTTGATATCCAAATAGTCTTAAGAGGAAGGAGATAAATCTATGGAGAAGAATATAAGTTTGAGATAGATTCTTAGGTATATCGCTGAACTCTAAGTTTCAAAATTAAACATATGATCAGCCAAATTGCACTTAGTATTGCTATAGTATATCACGGAAGTGTATCACAAATGGTTCTTGGGAACTATTTCTGCTAGGCTGCCAGCAGAGAAAGATTAACAAGCTTAAATTGGGTTTTCTAGAATCTTATGATGCACGTCCATATGAGTGCGCAAGCTTGATATGTTGTAGGTTGCCTGATTTTTCCATGTGGATATTGAAATTGTTAATGGCTTAAGTTCTCTCCCGATGAAGCTTACAGATGACTAACAATGAAATAACTTCTATTCCTTTTCAATTGTTTGCTTAACCAGAAATAAAGAGCAAAATTAATCAAACAATTATATTCTGACAAGATTGCTTTCTTGTTTGCTTGAAATGAACCAACAGGAGTACCAATAAGAACTAGCTTTTACCAGGGACCAACGGTGTAGGCCAGTATATTACAGGAAACATAAGCCACCACGTTACAATTGACCCCCAATTGATCAAAAGATTAAAAATGAGTAAGACTTGATGATACTCGCTAACCTCGCTTTGAAGCCTTGAAGCCTTCTCGAGAAGCGCTTCCTGATCCTTCCGCTCCATTGCGGCTGCGTCCAACAACCCCGCCTTCTTAAACATACTCCAATCATCCATGTCTCCGGTATCCACCGCCGTCGCGGTTTTATACAATTCATCGTTCAGAGACCCCAACGGCGGTGGTGGGCTGCCTGTAAAAGTCACATCCTTGCCTTTCCCCACAAGAATGGAATTGGAAACTGCAAGTTTTGGTTCGGTTCGAGGCGTGAGGGATACAGCAGGCCACCCCGTCCTCTGAGGCGTGAACATGATGGGGTTCGATCTTCTATGCAATGTAGAGAAGATGAATTCGTAAAAATTGCAATCCAAAAATGGAAAGAAAAAAAACACACACACAAGAATTTGTGATGCTCCAACAAGTTCCGCAGAAACCCTACTTCAACCGTTGTGTTCAATGCAAGAGGAAGAGAACTATAACAACCATGAGCGCCTTTCAGAATCAACCTATCGATTACAAAAACAAAGGAAATTTTCCAAATTTCAAAGTTTTGAAGGAAAATTTCATAAAATAACCAAAAAGCAAAAATATCTCTTTCTAAAAACTTACCTTTTATATCCAAACAAGCACATATTCCATCTCGTTTCGTATTTCTATTTGCATTCAAGTACTTCTCTCAGTTTTCACTCAACGTCTTCCTTCGTCTATGACGTCTTTCACTGCTCGTCGATCGTATCTACTCATTTCCACTTTCGTTTGACTCCTTCTCCATCTTCCAATAATTTGAAAGATACAGTACTCTCATTTGTCGTTGTTTGAAATCGTTTAGTACATTAATTAAGGTTTAGAGTTCATTTAGTACATGGATCACATAGTTTTGTATAATTAATCATATAGCTCTACATAATCGATCGCATAGCTTTTCAATCATATAGCTTTTAGTACTAGATTGCATAGATTCATATACTAGGTTGTGTAGATTTATATAATCGATCGTATAGATTTTGCTAAATGATTGTTTAGCTTAATTTAGATGCTCGTTTAGCTTTTTTTTGTATACGATCATTTAGTTTTTCATACTCTATCCTTTAGCCTTTCATACTCGATCTCATATCTTTTAATACCTGATCATATATGTTTGCTATATTGTAGCTGGTGCACTCAGTCCCAGTTGAGAAATATTTTTCTGCTACCGTAACTTATTTGGCTCACATTAGCAAGAGGAATGCACTGATTAAGAAGAAACTAACAAAAACAGATATGGGCATATTCTGAAAAACATACTTTGGTCCATTATTGGACTTCGACCTTGTATTCAATGGCCAGCTTGTGCATCATTTTCTTCTAAGGAAAGTCACCGATGAGAATCCAAATATCATAAGCTTCAACATCATGGGGAAGAAACACTCACACGAGATGATTTTAATTTGGTTACTAGGTTGTGGCGGATAGAGGAAAAGTTAGAAAGGGGTACCAGCTTTAAGAGGCCACGACATCTCATCCTCAGACCGAAGGACGATAGCAAACCAATTCTCTGTAAGAATGTGGAGGCTACATTTGAAAATTCAAATATTCAAACAATGAAGATGTCATGAAGGTTGCATTGGCATTATACATAGAAATGGTGACGATGGGAAAAGACAAGAAAACCCAATTTGATTTGAAGACACTTAGGATCATCGATAACACCAAAGTCTTAAGACATTATGACTAGTCCTCGGTCATATATAAACGAACTTTGGAAAGTCTGAAGAACATTCTACGTGGGAAAAAAGAGGTATACGAATTAAGGAGACAATCAAATCCTAAACATGTCACATGTTACTATATAAAGGGATTTGCACGTGCATTTTAGGTATGCACTGTTCCAATCTATTTCAATATCAACTAATTTATATGTTATATGCTAACGATGTTGTCTATTTAATTGTGTAGGTATGGGCTCATGAATTATTGTCCTCAAGTTCATAGCCACCAAAATTAGCAAGAATGTAATCCCATATATTTTGAAATGGACATATTCGGTAGCATCATCCTGGAATCTACTAGAAAGGGATGTCTTCCAACCCAAAAAAGTAAGAATGTGTTTTTATATACACCAGAGTTTACCTGAAATTGTGAAGGTTAATATAAGAACGTTTATCTTATAGCTAAATGATCGTTTAGTATAAGCTAAAAGATCATCTAAATAAATCTAAAGATCTTTTAGCTTATACTATACGATCGTTTATCCTATAATAAACGATTGTTTGGCATAAATTAAATGGTCGTATAGCTTTAAGTACACGATCGTCGATCTTACACTGTTTGATCATGTAACTGATCGAGTAATCTTTCATGCTAATGTTAACTGCTTTTATTTATAGACTATTATTATGTCAAAACTTATCCTGACAAAAATGGGATAAGGTACAAAGAGGGTCGACTATTAGAGCTCGATATGACCCAAATGCTTAAAGAAAGAAGAATGGTTGATCGGGATATACCTGAAGGTGGTGATGTTGGGGTTGATCAACACTTCCCCGATCAATTCCCCTCAAACATTGAATTTGAGGAGTTTGATCATGATGAGGCGACTATGGGGTGATCATGATGAGCAACAGATAACCAACTCACCCTACATTCGGTCTAATATAGAGCAGCCTAACACACATATTTAGAGGCAGGTTGAACATGCAAAGAATCACACTAAATCCTCACAAAAACACAAGAAAAACAAGTCTTATAGAGTCATACGTGAGGAACTATCCGAAATTCACAATAATTTGGTGAGCTTGACTAGCATGGTTTGTCGGTTGGGTGAGTGGTAAGAGGAAAATGTAATCTCTTGATATGCGTTTTCTATGCATTGATGGCCATGCATTAAACTGTAAAGTATGCAATATACATTAATTGTGTATGCGGTGACCATGCGTCCTGTCACAAGTTTTATTGCTCTCTCACCAAGAATAACAAGAAAGCAAGTTTCTCGGGATGATCTAAAGTCGAACACAGGGACATGTAACTAAATGATGTTTGTGAAGTCATACGTTTGAGGCGATGAATAAAAGTAAAAAGAAAGAAGTTAATGGACTATGCGCTACTCCTACTCCTGGCTAAACAGACTGAGCAATGGAAGTTTGGCTATGAGAATTGGTAGAGATGCGGTAACTATTAACGCGTAATAAGATGCATGGAAAAATAGAATTGCGAAGGGGATAAATTCACCGCGTCATTAAGTTTGGCCATAAAGGTAATCCCAGCTCGCTACACTAACGCATCGCACACCTCTTAGTGGTCAGCCACATGCTTATATCTCTATAACGCATGGTTGCATTGAGCATAAGATTATTTCTATCTCTAGGAACAATGTTTACTTTGCTTAGTGAGTTCCAATACTTACCTTCTCGGGCAGTTGGTTATAGCTACTCAACTTATTGACAAGTATTGCAATAGTCTCGCACTAAGCAAAAAGGATTGACTCACTATACTCACGCAACTCATACCTCTTGATGGTTTGGTACATGCATCATATCTCTATGCCGCATGATTGAGTATGCGATAACTATTGTAATCTACACTTAACTCATGCGACGAGAGTAAAAGATGATAAAGAATAAGAAGATGATGTAAATGGTGCTGAAGAAACTAAAGAGATGCATTGATTACAAAATGTATTAATATCTTAAGCCAAAATGTAATACAATACAGAGATAAGAGGAGAGGTGGAGGGCTAAATGTGGGCAATCTCTTGCTTCTATCAGATGTACGTCAAGGTTGTCGGTGGTGCCATGGATGGGTGGTGGAATAGTCTCTCTCGAGCTCTATCTCTGACAAAGCTCCGGTCATCACTCGAAAAAGTTGTGAGAATGAAGAACTCTCAAAGACTGTCTGCTCATGTTCTCATCTATGATCACAAGAATTTGCCTAAGGCAGAGACTCGAATGCTTTGAATTTGGGCTCAAAGGCTCTATTTATAAAGCTCAAACGCCAACAACATTGGTAGTCCCGCTCTGAATCACTGCCACTTCTGACGCGATAGCATCATCTCATCTTTTTTATACTCCCAAGGTATACGTTCATAATTGTTTCTTCTGAAGTATCAACACATTCCACCCACTTTGCAATCGACCTTCTATCATAGTTATCACTCTGTAGCTATGGCATTCCATGCGATGAACTGGTCTTTATGAAGAGCAACGCATGTGATCGACTTCGCAATGGTTTGGGATCAACGCATACGATCGATTCCTGCGACATCTACAAAAATAGATATTTTGACGGAGAATAATGCATGATGATAGGGTTAGTGGGAATATTCAATGCTAATCGACGTAAGCTCATTTACATGAATCCTTGGTATTATCAATGCATGTTATGCTCATCAACTCTCATAATCCTAAGTAAAATGCTGCAGTAGTTTGTATTTCATCATTCTCGTATAGAGCAGCCTAACACACTTAATTAGACGCAGGTTGAACATGCAGAGAATCACACCAAATCCTCACGAAAACACAAGAAAAAGCAAATCTTATAGAGTTATACGTGAGGAATTATCTAAAATTCGCAATAATTTAGTGAGCTTGACTAGCATGGGTCGTCGGTCAGGTGAGGAGCTAACAGAAGTTTGTAATCTCTGTGTCCAGAGTTTAGGGAATGTAATGGTTTGTTAGGTTATTTACGAAAAGATCATTTATATTTATCTAGACGACATGTAGTAAACTCTAAACGATCGTTTAGATTTATCGACATGATTGTTTAGATTTGGATAGACGATCATGTATCTTTATCTGATTGATCATTTAGACACACTAAACGATCTTATATCTTTATCTGGATGATCGTGTAGACACATTAAATAATCATTTAATGTGTAATACACAATCTTGTATTGCTTAATGTTTAATACATAATCGTTCAATGTTTCATTTATTTCTCTATGATAATCTCAGCGATGGCACCAATGATGACCCGAGGTGATGATGGAGGTAGTAATGGAGGGGCTGGTCATCATGATCATTGTGATGTAGGTAACCAAAAAGCTGATGATGATCAAACAGTTGATGACCAAATAGCTGATGGGGGAGATATTGGACGAACCCCCCTCCACGATCAGTCCATACCTATTAACAACGAGCAGCTCATGCACCCAATGCCCATGGACATAGCTATTGAGGGCTGAATTATCGATGAATCATCAATTGTACCGATTGTTAATGGCCAAACAGTTGATAAACTGTTTGTAGTTGTTAAAAGATAACAATTGAAGAACGTACAGTCGATGAACCATCAATTGGACTGGTCATCGATGAAGGTCAACTTCCTGAACAATCATTCAATGTGTAGACCCATTTCGACCTGAATTCTCCCATTGAGTTACAAGCTGATGTTGAAAAGAGTGCAACATAAGAAGAGGTCAATCAAAATAAGGTATGACTATAGTATGAAATATTAACACACTCAAAATACTAAGTCACTAACTTAGAATCTAATTGCAAGAGGAAGCTGAATGTCCTGAGCACCGAAAAAGGAAAAAATCAGAAAAGCTTACACCTGAAAAGGTGAAAAGGGCAAAAAAATAAAAATAGGTTGAGTCTCGAGAAGCTCAATCAACTCTAAACGTCCATAGACAACTCCAACCACCTCCAAACGAGCCTCACCCACCTGCAAGGGAATTAAAACACCCACATGTGTAATAAATCCGAACCCATTGGTCCCGGTTTCTGACTTTACGATGGTTAGATCATATGACCCACTATTCCCCATCCCAAATGTTCTATGGTCGGCATACAAGACATGGAGCCAATACGAAAACAAAAAACGAAGAGCGAACGGTGGTGTATACCCTCCCAACAAAGGATTACTTCAAAACACTCGAGAAAAACACATGGGTGCTTAGAGATATGACTATTTAATAGTACATCGCTCATTTGATCATTAACAACTGTATAGAATTATCTACATTATCATATAGATTGGTCTACATAATAGTGTTATTATTACATAACAATCGTGTACATATCTACACGATCATATAGATTGATCTACACAGTTGTTTAGATTGAGCTATACAATCTTATGATTTGATCCTCACGATTGCGTAGATTGAACTAAATGATCATATAGAATTATCTACATGATCGTATACATTAGCTAAATGATTGTACATAATTAATATACACAATCATTTATAATTAACTACACTGTTAATTGTTTGTATTAGGATATGGATGTTCTAGTGATGCATGTGCACATGAAGCTGCATACAAGTCCTAACCTCTACCGATATCAATTCATAGTAGTGGATTCGAGCTTCATGGTACGAATTATCCAATTTTCATTACAGTTCAAAACATGTTCATAAATACAAGCTAATATATGTGTTTATTTACAATGCCATTGTGGAATCAGAAGGTATTTCGACAAATGTTTGTGCATGTGGTTTGATAATGGACGATGGAAACGTGGCACTCTAGACGAATCAAGAAGCACATATGAAGCATTGGGCGAACATTCAGTTCTTTCTCGACTATGTGCTTGGTGCATTTGAGGAGTACAAGCCTGCATGGAATGAAGTGGAATTCGTCTTCAGGCCAATCAACATCAAACAACATTGGCTGATGGCTGCCATCAACCAGCATAACTACAAGATAAAGGTCTTCAACTCCATGCCAAACTACATCCCTAATGACATCGTGAATGATTACATGCAACGGGTGGCCAAATGAATACCGTCCATGTTGATAGTCGTTGGTCATGATCAAGGTCATTCAAACTTCAATTAGGGTTCGTGGGAAGTGAAACGATCGAAATTCGTCCTCCAAACGAGCAAATCTCTATATTGTGGTATTTTTTGTGCAAAATTCATTAAATAGCTTGTAATGAGAAAAAATAATAGTAGCCTGCAACAAAAAAAATGCCATTATTTAGGAAACAATATGTTAGCCAATTGTGGACTAATAAATATTTGTGGTAATTGGAAATTAATTGCATATTTCACATATGAATATAATATTTATATTAATCTGAAATACTAAAAGATCGTTTATGTATAACTTTTACATTTAATCAGTATATTTCACATACGAATATTACATTTAGTTATATTTCACAATCGAACAATAGTATAGTATACTCTCCACAACAATTGCATTTAATTAGTATACCTAACCTAACCTAAACAATCTATTGGTATAACTAAACGATCATCTATATAATACTAATAGATCATTTATGTATAACTAAATGATAGTTTAGATATACTAAAAAATCATTTATGTATAACTAGACGATCATTTAAGTTATACTAAGAGATCGTTTAGCTATACTTAAACGATCTATTAGTATTGTCTACGATCGTTTAGTTATACCTAAACGTTCTCTTAGTATTATCTAAACGATTGTTTAGTTATACCTCAATGATCTCACCTAAATGATCGTTTAATTTAGTTACATATCGTTTATCCTCGATGGACCCACATACGAAGTTATCAGTGGTTGTCTACATGTTTTTTTGTTATGTCCTATGCCACCACATCTTGTGCACCTATGGATCTATTGTGGCTCCTCCTCAGCTGAAGGTATACTGTCTGCCATCGACCTGAAGGAACTCGTATTGAAGAGATCCTTGAGCGGAAGCGGATTGTCCAAATTCCATTAATTATTGAAAACTAAGTTTACAATAAACATACAACAGATATACAATTATATTAAACTACAACATGCTTTTTCGAGAAAAAGGATTCAAGATACATTACCTTTGAAGACCTTTTCCTTCACGCAACTCCTTCAAACAGTCACAAACTCAGCAACTTCTTGAAGACTTTCTTTAAGATTTTCTCGAACAGTATCTCGAACACAACCACAAAGAGACATTGGTATTTCGGGGTAAGAACCTAGGAGTGGTGGGCTCTGACTATTTTGGTTAGGAGGGATCAGTTTTGGTGGAGGAAGTTAGATTGAGAGAACTCTCACAATAACTCACATAAATTTTCTGCAAAAATCTCACTCAATCATACAACAAATCGTCACCTTGAGGAAGAAAAACCACTTTTCTTTTATTCCTCTTCCATAAAATTAATAACCACCCACTAAAGTGGTTGGAGAGAAAAGATAGGGAATTTATTATTTAAATAATAATCAAATAATATAAATAAATATGATAACTAACTTATCATATTATATTTATATTAAATTATATGTTATATCAAATATAACATATAACCTATAGTTTTAATATTGTATCACGTACAATATAAACTATATTTTCTTTTCTCTATTTTATGGCATTTAATATAAATCATATTTATATTAAATTTAATAACTATGAATCACATTCATAAAAAATATATTTGAATCTTATTCAAATATTTATTTCATCCCATTAAACTATAATGTATCAAATACATTATAACAATTATATCACATATAATTGAAATAATTTAATTATATCATATATAATCAAATCTCTCTTATTAATTTGAACAGTTTAAATTAACCAAAAACCTGATTCTCAACTAAATTCTTTTGAGTTGCCAAGGGGATCTTATGGACGTGTAGCTTGAAGCTCCAATGATACATAAATAATTAATTAAAATCTTTAATTACATTATCCATCATCCGTTAATTGTCGAGTACTCCACTAAAGACTGACGGTTGCACTCTTCCCACTACAAATATATTTTTGTGTCCAATGGATATAACCAATCAACAGTTCGATGACCCTTCACAAATTGCTCGTAAGTATAGCTAGACAAAATTACCATTTTGCCCTTGTAGTTACATCTAACTCCTTAAGTACCACTGATCCATCTAATGAACATCTAATGAACAATAGATCATAGTCCTACTATGACTAAACCCCTCTCATGCTATGAGATGATGTGGTGCCACATTGTTCAAGACCCGAAATCAGCCCTTAAATGAGCAATTTATCTACTTACCCCAGCTTCGGGGAATGAGTGAATTCCATATTGTGTAGCTATGTTCCCAGCTCCCTAATCAGATGAATCCCCAAAATGGTAGACTTGTTGAATCAGCGATTTGGCCACTCTCACCCATATAAATCAAAGGACTGCCCTCATAGGCAGGAGTTCACAACTCACTCAAGATTGAGGTCATGTTACATATGGTCATCCTGGTGAAATGTAAGTATCTATTATGAACGATGTTATATAATGAGACTAAACATTTCGTGGTCCGATCTTATACAAACTTCTTTGTATAGAATATCTCTGCTTGCATGTCTAATACATGAATGGTCAGGATCAGATCATTTGTAGCACTTTACAATAATTGTAACACCTACAAAGTGAGTCATACTCATAGTGTCACCAGGATAAGGTACCCAGCCTTATCCATCTACTACAAACCATTTAGGTTATCACTTAAACATGATCCACCTATATGTATCCACATACATGTTTAAGTTATAATGATAACCTTGGATGTTAGTTATTGGTTTGTGGTTATTGTAACTAAAATATCACCTATTTTATAGACAAAGTGAATAAAATATCCCATATTGTATTAAGCACATAAAAAGTTTGTTCATACAATATCTACAAACTATAGGACCCTAAGAGATTTAGGGCATCAACCCCAACATGACCAACACTTCCTATCTTTCGTGGTGGTAAAATGTCATAGTTGTTAAAGTCCAATCGCCCCCTCCATTCTTGCCTATGACCAACTGGGTAAATTGGTTCTGCATACGCAGCAAGGACACATTCAATAATAAACCACTTTGTACACAGAGTTTAAGCATTTATGTGCCGCAATGTAGCCGCAACAAATGCATGCGAACAAGGAATCTCCAAACAGTTGAATTTCATGCAACTACACGTACGTGCATGAACATCCACCAACCGCCCCAAATGTCCATAATCTACATTGATTACATGCATGTCAACCGAGAAAACACGGTAGGTTATAGATTTCAGTTATTCAGCCTTCAGAATATCAAATGCATAATCAGAAACTATGCTTGTGCATGTAATTGTGTTTGTCCGACGAATTTAGAATGAATCCTGTAACCACTCACATATGTGCTCCAACAGTTTTGTGATGGGGAGTTCTCGAGCGTCCTTAAGTACTGCATTAAGGCATTCTACTATGTTTGTGGTCATCTTGTCATACCTATAGTAGACTTGATAATTTTGGGAACTCCTGCTCATAAGGGCGGTCTTTTGATTTGTATGGGTGAGAGTGGCCAGATTACCAACTCAACAAGCCTACCATTTTGGGGATTTGTTTGACTGGGGAGCTGGGAACTTAGCTACACGAGACGGAATTCACTCCTTCACTAAAACAGGGGTTAGTAGATAAGTTGCTCCTTTAAAGGCTGATTTCGGGTCTTGAACATAAGCCACACCCTCTCTTGAAAGAGATGACTCAATCATAGTAGGAATATGACTTATTATTCATTAGAGGAATCAGTGGTACTTAAGGAGTTAGATGTAACTACAGGGATAAAATGGTAAATTAGCCCAGCTATACTTACGAGCAATTTGTGAAGGGTCATCGCACTATTGATTGGTTATGTGGACACAGAAATATATCTGTAGTGCGAAGAGTGCAACTGTCGATCTTTAGTGGAGTGACCAACAATTAATGGATGGTGGATCTCGTGATTAAAGAGTCTAGTCAGTGATTCACGTACCATTGGAGCTTGGAGTTACAGGTCCATAAGGTCCCTTTAGTAGCTCAATGGGTTCAAGTTGAGAATCATATTTTGGGTTAGTTTAAAGTGTTCAAATTAACAAGAGGAAATTTGATTATATATATTATAATTAAATTGATTCAATTATATGTGATATAATTGATATGATATATTTGATACATTATTGATTAGAGAAATTATTATAAATATGATTTGTATTAAATACCATAAAATAGAAAAAGAACTATGGTTTCTATGTTTCATATGATGAAATATTAAAACTATAGGTTATAAATATAATATGATAAGTTGGTTATTATATTTATTTATAATATATTAATTATATGATAATTAATTATTCTTTTTCTTTAATAACTGACTTGAGTGAGAGGTTTTGCATAGTCATGGTAACTGTGAGATAAAAAAGAAAATGGTTTTCCAAAATCAGAAGTTGATGATTCATTGAATCGGTCTCACAAAAAGAAAGACTATCGAGTAAAAGAGTTTTACTAAATGATAGCATCTCACAGACTAGACGATCAAGTATCGAGTTTACTATACAATAGTCACTTGTTGCTACACGATCGAGTAGCAAGTCTATATGATAGGCTTCTTCTTACTACATGATCGAGTATCAAGTCTATACGATATACTTCTTCCTTCTTCCACTTACTCAATTGTCTACTCGATCGTTTACCTCCGTCTCCAAAGTCACACAGAGCCCATAACTCCTGGATTGTCACACTGAGAATACCAAGGTAACTCTTGTGGTGGTGTTCTTGTTCCATTTGAGGGTCGAGGATCGAGTTGCACTCGATAGTGATTGAGGATTCTTCAATTCGTGCACTTGGTTGTTCTGATCGTTGAGTTCGAGTTCGTGCTGTTGAACGAGTTGTTGAACGATCGAGGGATACTTGAAGAAAGAGTTCTTCAAATTTTTTCATACTCTATCCTTTGTTTAATTAAAGAAGCATGATTGTAATTTATTGTTTGTGCATAATCTGTTCTTTTAGACCGTAATTGTTTGTGTTATTTCTCAATGAAATTTGGAACGATCTGCTTCCGCTCACTGGTTCTCTATTTAGAGTTCCTTCAGATAAACTCTTGCCCACTATTGTATCCCAATTTCTTCGAGATATCTCGTCATACCAAGATACCGTTGGAGCTTGACCCAATAAATTTCAAAATCAGACATCCTATGTGCTTTAGCCGCAAGATAAAAATGTGGGATTATATCATTGTTTTTTAATTGGGTCATCAAGTTATTTCAGATGTGATATACGCATATTACATGAAATGCCTCAGGAAATACAGATGTGACCACTTTTCCAATAAAGATATGACGATCAAATATAATGACTAATTCTGGAATTTCTCTGATTGAAGCCTTTAAACTAGTCATTAACCAGGTCCAAGTTGCATTTTTCTCACTATCCACAATACTGAATGCAATTAGGTAGATGTTGTTGTTACCGTCGATGCACGTTGCTATTAAAACATATCCTTGTATTTCTCATGCAAGTGGGTCCTATCAACCACAATGACGGGACAAATGCAATTCAAGAATCTTCTAATACACTGTTCTAATGCCACGAAGACATATTTAAAGTATTGTTCATCTTCTATTTCAATCTAAAAAAAGTACTTGGGCTTGCAAGTTTAAATGTTTCATTGAATGCCTTCAAAAAGGCATATAATCCTTCTGGTGACCCTCGTGCATATACCAATGCATATTCTCTTGCGCGGTGAGCCCGTCCATAGTTTATATTCACTCCATAATCTCTTTAGACATCTTTAAATATATCCCTTGGGCGATATGATCGACCGACTTGATCGTATTTAAACTTGATTAAGTGTCCAATAACCCAACTCTTAGCTTGTCAATGATTACCACTCCTTATTTCAAGTGTGCACGTATGTAGGCTTGGATACTTTGTCACCTTAAAGGAATCATTTCCCACTTTTTTTTTTTTTTTTGCACAGACACGCCACTTACATTCCTCCACTAAACACCGCACAGTTAACAAGCTCTTCGTCAATTTCTTTACACGGTAGTCAAAATTTTTTCTTATTGCAAGCATTGACAATTTAACTGATAAATCATACTTGGAAAATCTTACCAATCTTTATATCCTCTTCATTCATACAATCGTGAGGTACCAAGATAAGTTCATTATAAGTTGGGCCATCAGATGCTTTAGGTACATCTACGAATGACTGGATATGAATACTTTGTTGTATTGGACCTGAGGGCATCACCAGTGGTAGGATTGGAGCAGGTGGGCTTGGAACGCAAATAAAAGGTGTTGGAACTGATTTTGAACCTAGAGGTTGTCTATATTTATATTCAGTATGAGTCTGTAAGGTGCATCTCGTTTGGATGTTGTGACCCATCCAAGTTTCATTTCCATCATCTTCCAGGTTACATGGTTGGGTGTTCTCATCTAGTTAAAACCGGTTATGTCTAGATGTGATTGGAATGCCAAAGTCCCGACTAGTTAGAATGGTTGGAATAGTTGGATTGCCTTGATGGTACATGTTCTCAGTGTATGTTCCATGAATATCATGCAGTGTGACTGATACAAAAGAGGCATCCAGGATGCATCACTTCCTTAAAAAAAAAAGTAAATAAAAAATAAAGTCTTCATCATCAACTACATCGATCAAAGGAGGGAGGGTGGGGGGAGGTTTGGACCAATAGATTGTAACAACATTTGATGTGTATGGCAAATCTGGATCGATATTTAGTTGTTGGTGTAGAAGACTCACTAGTTCACTACACGATATATCGTGCCTAATCTTTAAACCTTTCATGTGACCGCCAACATAGTTACTTCCAATCTGGTCCCATTATACAAAGATGCGAACTAACGTCATTGATCTACAATACGACAACTATAATAATCGATCGAACATTGACATTACATACCAAAAATATGTGTGATAAACGATCACGTACCATGATGTATGCGATCGTATATATAATGATACACAATCTTATATGTTGTGGTACATGATCGTGTATACAATGATATACGATCTTGTATGTTGTGGTATACGATCGTGTATGTTGTTGTATAAGATCGAATATGTTATGGTATACGACCATGTATGTTGTGGTACATGATCATTTACTTAATGATATACGATCCAAAATACAACAATACAAGATTGCATGTATAATGGTACACGATCAGAAAAATAATAGTGAACAAACTTCTAAAACTTCCGATGAACACTTACAGTATTCGTTTCTAGGTATGTAGAATGATCTTCTTTGAAGAATGCTCGTTCTAGACCCATAAAATAAATAGATTAGAGTTGAAAGTGATCTGTATTTGATTGAAAGTGATAGACCAATGAAGAAGATGATAGTGTTTGAGTGAAACTAAAGAGGTGAAAAGGATATTCGTTTACTTGTCCCATGGTTAAGATCCAATAGCATTGAATTCTAATGTACAATATTGGCTGAGAATAAATGGTTGCATTAAATTGTAGACCATTGGTGGTTGGGAGGGAAGATCAAAGGATGGCAACAAGCAGAAGAGAAGCATTTAAAATCGGGGATAAAAATGACATTTCACATGTGAAAAAGGTGGAGAACAAATTTCTAGAAAAAGATCATCCATAGAAAAGTTTTTGTTTTGGGGTTATTTTATGAAATTTTCCCGTTTTAAACTACTGTTATTTCGCTCTACTTTGGTTTTGTTCAATGGTTGATTTTTTTAAAAGTATAATTGGGTAGATTCAAATCACGGACCTCGTGATTTTTAGGACACTCAGATGCCATTTGAGTTATGCTTTGGTTTGACTTCAATGCTTGAATTTTATGTTAATAGATAATAAAAAAAAGTTTTTCAAATAATTAAATTTAAGATCTATTAAATGTATGAGAACTAAAATTGAACAAACTCTAAAGTATAGAGATCGATATGATACTTGTACCTATCTTCAAAAAACCAAATAAGAATAAAAAATGAAGGTAAATTTCTATTTTACATTTTTTTTTCTTTTTTGAGTACAAACTACTATGAGAATGAGAGATCGAACCTCCAACCTTGATCATGTCAATTACCGTAGAGTTAAGCATACTTCGATTGTTTTTTTTCCTTTGCCAACAAGAATAATAGATCAAATTAAATAGCACGACTCAAAGAAAGAAAGAAAGAAAAAAAGTTAAACCAACTATTTTTCTTGCAAATATGGCTAAACATATTTTCTAACTAGATATTTTAATTTCAATGTGACAAAAGTACCCTTATAAAGTTTCATACTTTTAAAATCTTAAAAGAAAAACTATAAGGAGCGGGTTGATTTAAAATTTTATAGATGTATGAGAATAAAGAATGCATGACAATAGGATGTCTGAGAAATGTATGAGAATCAAAGATGATTGTGTTTGGTTATGTATGAGAATGTGTTATATTTTTTTTATGCAATTATAAAATATAAAATTAATAAAAAATAATCTCAACAATTAATTTTTGTTTGTTAATTTATTTCTATTACATTAAGTTATTAGATTGATTTTAAGCCATTAAAATTTAATTAAATTTATCCACTCACTCCCAGTTAAATATATTTATTATGAATTAAATTATTTATATTGCATATTTATATTATCATTTTTTATTAAAAATATCGTTAATTAATTTAAATTCTATTTTCTATCTCTCTCTTTTGTAGTTTTATTAATTGAAGAGTTAATTAGCTAATTGTCTAATGTCAATTATAAGCCTTATATATAAAAAAAATGAAGATGATATAAACTAATTGATTTTAAATCATCAAACAATGTTTTTTATTCTAAAAAATAATTATAATTATAGATTAAATCTGGAAGTGCCAGTATACAGAATTGTTTAATTGAAAAAATTAACTTATTTTATTATTAGGTAATTAATTAATGTTTTTTTTAAAGTAATTAATAATTTTAATAAATATTTTATGATGTTAATATATATTACCAATAAAAGAAGATTTAAGTAAATATAATTATTGTTATTAATATTTTTTTAATATGATTATAGTTTTTCATATTAATTCATGATAATAGAATAATTTATCATATAAGCATTAATTATATATGTCAACAAAAAAAAAATTGACTTATACATATTTATAAAAATTAAATAAATCGATCAATATCAATCAATAAAGAAGAAAAACAAATAAAATTAAAAGATAAAAAGTAAGAGACGGAAAAACCATTGAGAATGGAGAAAACTCATCTATTTGAGTGGTTATGAAAAACCTTCATGGATAGAATATGAAATGTTCTAAAATAAGATATTCGCATTCCCAAAGTTGAAAGTTTGTACCAAACATGATGATGAAATATTATTTTTCATTCTCACATCTTATTCTCATGAACCAAACGGGCCATAAAGGGCATTTGGATTGAGGGAATTGAGATGAGAATAAGGATAAAAATGTAAGAGATACAAGTTTTGAAGCTTTAATATGAGAATAAGTTATTCTCATGCATTCCTTATACCTATGGATGATATCCATCCAAATTTGTAGGTTTTCTTTATACTCATTTTCTCTTTCCTTTTAATATATAAATTTATTCTTTTATTTTATATTATTAAAATTAATTAATATATGAATAATTTATAATTTAGAAAATTATATTAAATTTTAAATTATAAATTTTGAATTTAGCTATTCTATATTAATTAATTAATTAATTATATAATAGATCGTAAAAACCGATGCATTGATACTATTAATTCATTTTTAATAATTATAATTGGTTTATCATTGATTAATTATAATTCATTATTTTTAATCACAAAATGTTATATTTATTTTTTTTCAAACTAATTTTGATTGTCTTATTAATTAATATATCATATTTATATAAATTCATCAAATTGATACATCAAATTATGTAATCAAGTAAATTTAATTATAAATTACTCATTTTATAAATATTTTTAATTAATATTATTATTCGATAGTTAAATAATTAATTTTGCTCAAAACTTTGAATCGGATTTATTGTTTATCAATTAGTCTATCAAAATTTTATAGAGGTGTCCATGATTAATTTTATAAATAAAATATAAAACTAATTTGTAATCGTAAAATTTTGTACAACAAATTACCATTGAATCCCAACAATCTTATTGCTTTTTATTCATAGACATAGGACATCTTTAAAACCTTAAACCAAACAGCCCCTAATAGGGAATGCAAAGAAGAGAAGTCAGTTAGTTTAATTCAAATAACAATTCATGTGATTAATAAAATTAGGTAATTTTTTTATTCTAATTCAAAACCATGTTTGGTGTGGATGATTTAGAAAACATTTCAAGAAAAAGGGAAACAGTGATGGAAATTGTTTTGGAGATCAATAATTGGTAACATGACTGTAATTATTGAAAAACACCTGAAAAGTGCTTTAATTACTTTCAATTCTGGAATTATTATGATTAGTTTTGTATGGTTCGATGTGGTTTTTGAATGATTTCAGGAAACTAGACATTAGGGGCAAAATGGAAAAAAAAATGATCAAAACCTGGGACAAAAATCCAAATACGAGTATCTAGGGGTCAACTATGGAATTAAGAGGGAAGGTAGAGGCTAAAATTTAGAAGAAAAAAGGGGGGGGGGAATCAGTGTTGAGCTTGCGTTGCAACGCTGAAGACCTGAAGCTGAGAACAGGCCAACATCGCAATATTGTCTTGCAGCGATGCAACGCTTCGGATGGTAGGCATGTGTAACATCCGCATCTAGCGTCAGCATTGCAATGCTACGACAATTTCTTATAAAAAGCAATATCGTTGTCAGGTGAAAAGAAGAAGAACAATTTGGGAGAAATTTCGACCTAAGATAGAACGGAAGTATCTGGAAAAGGACAACCCAACTGGAAATCATATGAGAATTCATTGGCGAAGGTCGAGAAGACCGAGATTCTGATCCAGTGACGGGGAAGGAAGATTTTGATATTTGATTTCCTAACTTTTTCCTTGTCTAAGATGCTTTCTTTCTACCTAGGGTTTATGGATATTGAAAATATGCATTGCTAAACTCTTGACCCTAGGGTGTTGTTAGAGTTTTGAATTTCTTAAATAAATTGTTGATATTGCAATTGTTAATTGTTGAGAAGTTTATAAATTATCTTTTCTTATTGTTTTGATTAACTACCCATTAATCAATTGATTTAGGTAAATTCTACTGCTTGAAGAAGAGTTTAATTTGTTGGACTTGATAATTTAGATTATTACTCAAGATTGCATGAAAGTGAATCAAGATTAACAATGGGTGTAATTAAGAGTCTTAAAGCAACACTAGTTCAAAAAATAAGAAGAAATTCAAAATTGATAAACTAGAGTTAGAACGGAATGAAGATGAAAGATTTCCCGAATTTAGAACTTCTAGCCTCAACCTATCTTTATTAATTAGTTGTATGTTACTATCATTAGAATTTTCTTAATGAAACAACACTCATCGTTCTCCTCTGATTTGTCTCTTGTGTTTATTTGTCATTTTCACTTAATTATTGCTCATAAACCATCATCCAATAGCCTAAATAAAAGCGACCAGGAACTACAATAGCTAAGTTTAGGATAAATTGTGCACGCTAGTCTCTGAGGATGATCCTCGATGTTAATTGGGATTTTATTACTTCGATACATATGCTTGCATTTTGGTATCAATTATTACAACCATTGAATATCATAAAATGTGGCGAATAATAGTAAATACATATTATAAACTTATATATAATAAACACTTCTTCAGAAAATACTTTATACAAGTCTATGACAATAAATGTAGTATATGATAGTAAATACATGCTAGTATGTTAAATGTTAGATGTATTTACATCTAATACATGCTAATATGGAATTGTTTTTCTTTCTTTTGCAAGGTAATGAATTGCTAAAAAGAAAGAGGGATCTCACAGCTTGGTGTATTGAGAAACATTTGTAAGCAAGTTAGAATAAGAGTTAGTTTTAAAATAGTTAGTTACGTGTTAGTTAGTTGTTATTCAACACGTGTGTAAACATTTTCCCTATAAATAAAGCACCTCTCGCTCATTTGAGGAGAGATTCAATTTGATTAAAAAAAAAACTAGAGTTTGGTTTACACAAAAATTGGTATCAGAGCAGCACATCCTAAGGCGAATGGTGGGAAAAAGAAACGTCCATCCAAGAACAGACCAAGAGTGGAAGACACTTTCACCCTCTCTCTGAGAACCACCACGAGACGTTTGTTGTCCGTGGAAGGCACGTTGGATGGAATTAAAGGCTCGTTGAACAATCTGGAAGAAATAGTAGTGAGGCTCATGAGAATGACAAATGAAATGGTGGCTTCGACCCAAGTTGATGAAGAAGCTCCAATATTCAATCAAAATTGGGGAAAAAAGAAAGACGAGGAGTTGGAGGGCCAAGAAATTTTTAGTTCTAGTAAGAAAATCTTCAAGAAAATGGTCTAAAAATTCATAGGCTTGTCCAAAAAATCCAAGAAGATGTCCAAATATGCAAGAAAGGAATCAAGAATTCCAAGATTGAGATTCTTCGAGTGAAGATGATCTAGAAGAAGAGTATTTTGATGCAATAAAAGGCTAAGAAGGGAGATATAAAGTTAGAGGGGGTCCTTATGACTTCAAAATAAAGATAGACTTGTTGTTTTACAATGGTAGGGAGACATTGCTTGATTGGATCAATAACATAGAGAACTTCTTTGATTACATGAATACACTAGATCACAAGAAGGTATGATTAGTAGCTTTCAAGTTGAAGGGAGGTGCATTTGCATGGTGGGAACAATTGGAGGTGAATCGCCAAAGACAGGGCAAGCGACCTATTTGAACGTGAGAGAAAATGAAGAAGTTGATGAAAGAGAGATTTCTCCCTCTAAATTACGAGCAGACATTGTATAACAGTATCAAAATTGGAGACAGGGCTCTCGGCCAGTAGCTGATTTCGTGGTTGAGTTCCATCGTTTGGGGGCAAAAACTAACTTGGCTGAAAATGAACAACACCGGGATTGCACGCTTCATTGGTGGGCTGAGAATGAACATAAAAAAGAAGGTAAAACTCCAACAATTCAATTTGTTGGTTGATGTGATTGCTTTTGTTGAAACTGTGGAAGAACTCAATGAAATTCGCTTAAAAAATACTTCAAGAAAGACCCCGTGGGAAGCATCCACAAGTAGGAGAGTGAATTCCCCATTCAAAGTTGCTAACCAACCATTATTCACATCCCAACTAAAGAAAAGGAGAAAGAAAGTTTTGAGGAGGCCATGGAAAATTTTTTTAAAGCTGCCAACAAGAGGAGATCCCAAAATCCTTACACCCGGCCTACATTGGGCAAATGCTTTCGATGCGGCCAAGCTGGTCATTTGTCCAATGAATGCTCTCAAAGAAAGACAGTAGCCTATTTGGAAGAAGAAGATGAAGAAGCTTTGACTAACCACAATGAAGAAGTTGAAAAAGAAACCGAGCTTATTGAACAAGATGATGGAGATAGAGTATCTTGTATTCTCCAAAGAATGCTCATCACTCCTAATGTAGATTCAAACCCCCAAAGACATTGCCTCTTTAAGACACGATTAATGGCAAGGTGTGCAATATCATCATTGATAGTGGAAGCAGTGAGAACTTTGTCTCCAATAAGTTAATGGCAGCCTTGAATCTTAAGATGGAAGCTCATCCAAGTCCTTATAAGATAGGTTGGGTGAAAAAAAAATTGAGAGACACAAGTGAATGAAATATGTATTGTCCCTATTTCAACTGGCAATAGTTATAAAGACCTAATAGTGTGTGATGTGCTTAAAATGGATGTTTGTCATATACTCTTAGGAAAACCATGGCAGTATGATACTCGAGCCTCACACAAGGGAGAGAAAATACCTATTAATTTATTTGGATGGGCAAGAAAGTAGTTCTAGTCCCATTAAATAAGAAGAATAATGAGGATATTAAGCTAAAAAAAAGAAGACAACAGCTACATTTTTACTAAAATCAATGGCAGAACTTTTATGAAGGAAAGAGAGGCCGATGTCTTGGGACTTATAATTGCTAAAAAGTCCAATGACATTCAAAATGGTGGAGTTCCTCTAGAAATACAGAAATTATTTGATGAATTCTCCCAATGGAAAGAAGAACCCAAGGGGCCACCACATTTGAGGAATATTCAGGACCACATTAATCTAATTCTAGGAGCAACTTTGCCACACCTTCCTTACTATCGAATGAGCCCAAATGAGTATGAAATTTTACATCAACATATTGAAGAGCTCCTAAAAAAAGGCCACATCTAACCAAGCTTGAGTCTATCTATAATGCCCACTCCATTTACTCCAAAGAAGGATGGAATTGGAGAATGTGTGTTGATAGTCGAGCAATCAACCGCATTATAGTAAAATACTGCTTTCCAATTCCAATAATCAGTGACCTACTTGATCAACTTGGAGAGGCAGTGATTTTTTCAAAAGTTGATTTGAGAAGTGACTACCATCAAATAAGAATAAGCCGGGCGATGAATGGAAGACTTCATTTAAGCCTTACTTCTCATTCGCAAATCGATGGCCAAACCAAATTACCGCATTGGGTTATCTTATGAGCTACATATTAATCTAATATTCAATGTTGCTGATCTCAAACCTTATTTTCCCCCTGATGATGACTACCAGTTGGAGTCCTAATTGTCATCCTCGAGGTCGAGTCTGATTTTAGGGGGTTAGAATATGGTTGTATTGAGAAACATTCGTAAGCAAGTTAGAATAAGAGTTAGTTTAAAAATAGTTAGTTACATGTTAGTTAGCTGTTATTCATCACATGTGTAAACATTTCCCCTATAAATAAAGCACCTCTCACTCATTCGAGGAGAGATTTAATTTGATTAAAAAAAATAGAGTTCGGTTTATACCACAACCTAAGGTCAATGCACAAACAAAAAACACACAAAAACAAGGCAACCAACCAAGACAAAAAAAAAAAAAAAAAAAAAAAAAAAAAAAAAAAAAAAAAAAAAAAAACCAACAAACACAACAAAAACACAAACAACTCAAGAGAAAGGTCCCAAGGAGAAAAGTTTCCTTGATTTCCCACAAGAGAATCCCCTGGCCAAATAAAACAACTTATTAAATTATAGACTAATCACCTAAGAATGAAGCAAATTGGCACCATGGACACACCTATTACACCTGCGTCAAACATATGGTAAAGAACAACACACCAAGCAACTCTTCAAACCTTACACCTTAGTCGATTTCCTATGTTAAACTGACACATCCAAGTGATCTATGTATCCCAATGCGAGCCTTACTAAAGCATGTTCCTTCAGATAGCCTTATTAAAAGAACATTCAAAGAATAGATGATTTTTAGACTCAAGTCCATCAATACATAGAACACAGTCACTAGGGATATCAGAACACTATCGTCTAACACGATCACACGTCTTCAATTGATTCTAAACAACTAGCCAAGAAATGAAAGCACGTTGATAATTGGCATATTTATGTCACTTATTGGAATAGGTTTTAGTTAGTCTTGTATGAATAATTGTACTTTTCACGTGTTATTTTGTTAAAAATGCAAATAGAGCACCATTGAAGAATTCATAGATAAATTTGAGCATTTTGGGTATTAAAATGCATCAACTGAGGAACCCTCCAAGAGAAAGAAGTTGAGGCGAAGAGGCAGTGGAGCTTAAAAAAAAGAAAATTACAACGCTGCAGCACCCACGGTTAAATTCCAACAAATGTCTTTCATGCAGCTTCTTCAATTTTTAGCCAAAAACTCTCATCTTTTACCCCTAATTTAAGTAGGAAAGTTAATTTAAATGTAATTAAATTTCTAAAGTGTTTAAGGAACCTAAATAGAATAGGATCCGGACTATTCCTTCTCCTATAAATAAAACCATTCACTTCATTCCAAGTGAAGATCTATTAGAGATAAAAATCTCTTAGTACTTTTTATACTTTATATCCATTGAAGGAGTTGTTGAGTGATATTCTTGAGAGCTAAGACAAAATTCAAGGCTTGAGATTGTGGAGTTTGCGATGTGAATGAACACGACATTCGTTAGAAGTTTTTTCTTTTCCCTTTTCTTTGTAGATTCTATTAGGATATTTATGTTACAGATCTACGTTTTAATATTGTTTTTCAATTATGGAATTTTATTTTTATTTATTAATGTTTTGGATTTATTAATTAAATTTTAGTAAATATTCTTTCATGCTACAATTTTATTGCATGTAAATTGAATATTTCATGTTTTTATTATTTTGACCAATTAATTAATGATCTTTGATTTTGGATTTTAATTAGCTAGACAATGAGAAACTTGAAGAATATGATATTTGCATGACTACTTGTAAATCCTAAAATTTAAGTATAAGTTCACTTCATGGTTATTTTGAGGAGGGGTTTAATGCCTTGCTAGGTCTTTAAAAATCATGTAGACATGTTAGATTTTAACTCTAAGTATGAAAATTATCTGAGTTCGACAAAGCCTTTTAAATACTTTTACCTTCTATTGACATAGGAAATTGCATGTTTGTATTGAATCTTTAGTAATTCATTTTATTCTTAATTTAATTAGAAAACTATTATTATGCATCAAATTATCCATGTGTTTGTATGCCTATTGCTTTTAATCTTCTGATCAAAGATTAACTATTCTCTTGATTTAAGTTTTAGCTCGAAATAGTGAAATTTAGATTATAACAACAAATGCATGACTATTAATATAATCCTGCATGAGTATGTGGTTTTTCTTAGGTGACAACAGTGACAACAAAAACAATCTACTAGTAGTGACAACGGGATAGAATGAGGATATTTCTAGAATGATTAATCGAAGATTTGTAATGCTCTATTTGTCTTAAAAAAATCATACACCTTCTCTCTCTAAAGAAACGAGCTAAGTAAATTATCAAAATCCTGAGTAACTTTAGCCGACAAAAAAAAAAAAAAGGCTCAATAGACTTTAAAGATTTGCATAACAGACCGAATAAGTTGTAATTGACCAATATAAGACAGAGTCCTAGTAGACCAACTCTTCACATTAGTAACTCTTTCAAATATAGGTAAAGAATATGCATACGATGGCCTTTTGGAAATAAGAGATAAGCCAAAATAACGAACAAGGAGAGAAGCCAATAAGAAACCTAGGAACGTCGAACACCCCTCAACCTCACCAAGAGACCTGCCCCGTACAAATCATCAAACTCTTACCATCATTAGCAACAGGGATAGACAACTTCTACCTTCTCAAAACAATTTGCACAAAAGCCGAAGAATTGGCCAAAAGTGATCGATCGAAAAGTCTCCAAGGCCATATATAGAACACTACAATAAGAGATCAATCGAAAGTCTCCAAGGCCTCTTGGGTCAGGACATTTAGGAACCAAAGTGATTGATGTTGCATTCATACCATACCATGAGGAATGCAAAGTGTTAGATGTTGACTTCACATAGGTAAATATCTGAATTTTTTTCAAACTAAAGATTCGCCCAATTGGCGCAATTAACCAAAATCATTAAATATTAAGCCAATTCTTTAATCAAATTCTTCAAGATTTGTTAATTTCCATAATGAAGTTAATGATCTCAACTTCTTTACTCTCTGTAATGGTATTTTATTTTTCTCTCCTCCATTTTATCTACTATTTGAACATTTATATATGTGCAACAATCCACAAGAACTACATGTTATTGCTCTACAATAGCCTCCTTGTTTTCATCGTTCGAAATTTCAATCTTACCGCCAACTCCATTGATGATCAGGGTTGTGAAACTGGCAGAGGAGCTGAAGCTTTTAGGGGTTGCAATGACAAATGATAGCAAAAAAATTGAACAAGGTTGAAATTGGAGAAGAATGTAAAATAAATTGATTCCAGAAGAAGAAGAGGCTTTTCGAGGCTACAATGTCGGATGGCAGCAGGAAAATTGAGAACAACGTTGAAAGTGAAGAAGAAAGGAAAATGGGTTGAACGTAGAAGAAGAAGAAAGTGAAAGATTAATTACAGTGGAAGAAGTAGAAGAAAAAAAAACTAGTTGACGTAAAACCTTCATCTTTTTCCTTTAATTCATGTTCCAAGCCCTCTCATCGTTTTCCATTTATTGATTTTTTTTATAACAAACATCCTCAATTTATTTACTTATTTTTGGTTCACTAGGTTAACAATGAATACTGATAGTTTAAGGGTGTAATGGGGGAAGAAAATTCTCCAACTTTCTCCCCAGAAAAACGTGGTGGTTAAACTTTCAAATATTAAACTTTTTAGTCATTTTCCATCTTAGTCCTTGTTTCTTAGTTATAATTCACAATTTTCGTTTTTTTTTTTTTACAATTTTGGCACAAGAATATAGAATCGATGCACTTACGGGGTTAAAACACAAGTTTTAAAATCTTTTGCTCAAGTGAAATTGCAAATCACCCTATTGCGTAGTGTGATAATACTTTCAATTTCCACTACTCGTTAGCGTTACTTATTGAATAGTCTTTTCCTCTTCTTTGACATCTTTTTTCAAGTTCATTAATTTAAATGTAGCGAATACCAATAATTGAGTAACAAATAGCTAGAATTAATGAAAGAAAGGAAGAGAAATGAGAATTCATTAGTTAATAAAAAAAAAAAATTAAAAGAAGAGAGCGAGTAACGATTAGGGAGACTCAAGAATGGGAGTTGGTATCAACATGCATATACAATGAGTTCAATTTTGTAATTTCACTTCATGATGACATAGATAAAAGGTTATAAAACTTATGTTTTTGGAGAGTGTCTCGACTGTTGAATTTCATTTAGGCCTTTATCAAATAAGGATCAAAGAAGAAAAAAAGCTAAAACAATAATTAACATAATTTATTTGACCAAAAAAATGGAGACGAAATAGAAAGTAATTTTTTTTATTGCAATCTCATGCAAGAGAATATAGAATTGATGGCCCATTTGACAAGGCCTAAATGTAATTGCATCTATCTATTTAAAACATAAGATTTAAGACCTTTTGTACAAGTGACATTATAAATCACTCTATTGTGTATACATGATGATACTCTCAATTCTTGCTACTTACTACCGTTTTTTGTTGAATAGTATTTTCTCTTTTTTCTCTCTCATTTTTTAAAACATTTTTTCAAGTTGTCATTCATTTAAATGTAGCGAATACCAAGAATCGAGTAACAAAATACGGTCACAAATAACTATATTTTTTTTCCAAAAAGAAGAAAGAAAGAGAAACCATAATTATATTAATGAATCACAGACGAGAAGACAAAAAATTTTAAAAAATGCCGAGTAAGAGGAGGGAGAATCAAGAGCGGGAGTTGGTATCAATACGAATACATAATAGGTTAAGTTCTATAATTTCACATCGTAATTCTAGTATATATGTACACTTCCTAACTTATAATTTTTCATGTGGGACATATATATATATAAAAGAGATTAAAATGACCAAACACCCAAGAACTTATAAATCATTCTCAACAATCTGTACATCGAACTCTTCGTGCAAGGCCAAAATCAAAGCGAAGAACGAATGAGAAGAAACAAGTGTTCGACTTAAGTTACAGAGGAAGAATATGCTTAAAAGTCCATCGTTGTTCGTTGTCGTGCATTGCAAGAAAGATGTTTCACGATGGTCGTTTGATTTCATCTGCTGTGCTTGTCGTCATCACATCGAGCCTGAGTGTTTACCATTGTCACCTTAGTTGCCTTGGAGTTTGTCGTTGTCACCTCTAAAAAGTTTGGGTCCCAACTCTACATTTGATGTAATTAGTAATAAGCATGTGCGATGCACCTGGAAATGTCAAAGTCCTAATTTAAAGTTTAAAGTTAGTATTTAATTGTCTATATATATATATATATATATATTTATTTATTTATTTAATTTAATTTAATTTCATAATTTTTTGGATTATTTATTGTCTAACAACTTTAAAGATAATTTTTGAATTTCCATAATATAAATTGAAATTGAGTTATTAATCTTAATTAGATATTTGAAAATAATTAAATAATTTGTCTACATATTAACATATTTTACTTCTTTTTGAACCAAAATTTTAAATAAATGACCTAGTACTCGAAATAATCTTACCAAATGTTTTTATGGTTGGGTTGGGGAAAGTTCATTATTTAATAGTGGTTGTTTTGGTTGAATAAACTTATAACCGGGACAATTGAATCGGTTTAAAAAAGTACTTAAACCCAACTCAACTCAGGAACACTCCCTACAATCAAGAAAGAGCAAAATAACATCTACTAATAATTTAGGCGCAAAAAAAGAAATGAAAAATTCTTCCTTCAAAGTGCATTTTATATATAGAAATACTAGTTTATGTGTGATGCGTGTGGTTAAAAATGTTTAGAACATGAATTTTTAAATTGTAAATATGTTACATGAAATATAAGGGGTAAACTTGGTTTTCTTAATCTTTTGGGCTTTCTACACATATGACCTAATTATATCATTATAAAATTGTTTTAAATTTCCTATTTTTTTCATGAATAGCCTAATGGATGAAATATTACCGAAAAGGTTTGGTCCAAATGTTTATATCACCCTCCACAAATTTCAAACATTTTGAAAAAATAGCAATAAGAAAATACACATATGGAAAAAAAAAAAAACCATATTCACAAGCCTTAAATGATTTTTTTCCATATTCATATGGAAAAAATCAAACATTTTAAAAAATAATTAAAAAAAATAGAAATAAGAAAAGACACATATAGAAAAAAAAAAAAAAAAACCATATTCACACGTCTGATAATCATTAATATCTCGCACATAAGAGTCATGTAGGTTATAGTACATAGTATATATGAGATTTATTTGTACATTTTTTTTTTCAATTTCAAATATATATGGGTATATTTCAAATAATAGGAGGACGTTATCTATCTTAGTATAATATACATATGTATATATGACAAAGTATGTGGAATATATATCTCAATAGAAATGAGATAACATTAAAGTATTATTAAATATAATTATATATATATTATATAAAACCTTAAATATATATTTGTTCTAAATACATTTGGAATAAATCTCAAGCATATTTAAAATAAACATTTTGTATCTATCTATCTATCTATCTATCTATATATATATATATATTGTATGAGTATATCAGCATGCAGCGAAAACAACAAGTATCAATAAGTATTCTAATTCATCAATTTTGGCTATAAATGAAGCACGCTCATACAATAATAAGAGGGTTTCAGGTAATACCTTTGTACAACCTCCTAAAACTCGAATTCAGTTGCAAATCTTTTCCAAATCACATTGTGAACCACCTCAAGATCTTCCTTACTTTCTCTTGGAATTTTAGATTGAGTTGTGGGACTCAAAATAAGCTTGAATGAAAGAAATTTGGAGAAGAACACTCTGTTGCACGCACTTGAAGAACACCTTCTTCAACTCGAATTTCTCAGCAAAAACTCAACTGATGCATGCCTCATTTCCACTTCAATCTTCTCTATTTATTGCAAAATTATCATGCAATGGAGAAGGTTGCATGAGGTGCAACTCATGCTTGAAGAATTGAAGCAAGAGTCAAGTGGGTTTAGTGTGAGCAACTTCATGAAGGTGAGTGGAGTTTTCCAACTTTTCACAAATTTTGTGTTTTTCCAATTTTCCTAATTTCAAATTGATTTCCAAAATTAAAAACTTTATTGATTTTACAAAATTAATTTCATAAATTATTTTTCTAATAAAATTAATAATAAATAAATAATTAAACTATTTAATTAATTTAATATCAAATATTAAATTAATTTTACACAAATTTCACTTTCATGATTTTAATATTAAAATCATATTTAAATATTAATTAAATTCTCCAATTTCGTTTAAATCCAAAATTAAACGCGTAATTATATTTCATATAATTACTAATTCCCTTAATTCTAATTTGAACGTTTCAAATTAACCTATCACGCTACTCTAAAGCTAATCCATTTACGAGCTAGTAGGGGGACATCGTGGTCCTACATATCATGGGCTCCAACGATCTGAGATTAATTGGTTAAACTCTTTATACCTAATTAATCTCCATTCGTTAACTAATGGGTCACTCCACTAAAGCCTATAGTTGCACTTCCCTCATTGTAGATATATTATGTCTACTCGATATAACCATGATTAGTAAGTTAACCCTTCACAGGTTGTTCGTAATAACGGTTGGGTCAAATGTCTGTTTTACCCCCGTGATTACTTCTTGTTCCTTAAGTCTCACTGATTCTCTAATGAACAATTGGTTTGTGATTCGATCAATAAATCGAGTCCCTCTTAAGACCCGTAGTCAGCATTTAAGGGAAAAACCTCTCTACTATCCCTGAAAGCGGGTAAGAGTGAATTCCATCTTGCACCCTATATCTCCAGCTATCTACCCGGTCTTACCTCTGAAATAGAGGTTTATTGAGCCGACACTGTTGAGCCAACCCTCACTATACAAATCTAAGGATAATCCCGAATAAACAGAAGTTCATAGTTAGCTCAAGATTAAGGTCAAGTTACCTAGGTCATCGTTTTAAAATAGCCAGTCTTAAATAGTAAACAACGTTATAAAATAAGAGTGGTTGATTTCGTCGTCCGATCTTGTACAAACCCATTGCACAGGACGCCCTTGCTTCTCATGTCATAACATGTACAAATTAGGATCACATCGTCTATAGCACTTTACAACTCTTTGTAATAACCACAGAGTGGGTCGCATCCAATAGTGTTACCAGAATAAGGCACCCAACCCCCTTCATATACTATAGATCATTTTGACTATTTACTTGAACCTGATCCACTTTTATGTCTCCACATAAAGTTCAAGTACTCATGTAATAGTTACGGATCTTTTAGTTTATTAGATTTATTTCTAAAACGAAATAAACAAGACATATATTCAATAACAACTTATTGAATTTTCAGAATAAGTTTTATTGTTTACAAACCACGAGTTTTAGGACATAAAACCTAACAAACTCCCACTTGGACTAAAACTCCAGTGCTAACTTATATATCCGAATATATAAAACTGAGTTTCTGAGTTTTACAGAGAAATATAATAAACTAGGGCATCACATACCCATGGTTTATGATACGGTATCTCATACTCAGTTTTTCTCCCACTTGCCCTAAGTTATCAACCTGGTATTCCTAGTCTTAGTAGATGATCCTCTAACACTTTAGCTGAGAGAATCACTGTAAACATGTTAATGTATAATAGACTTCTTATTTAAACTATATAGAGAATGCATCTTATTACCACAACACTTGTTTCTCAATAATGGCCAGGAAATCATACATTCCTCCCACTACATTGAAGTACTCTCAACTCTTTGAGTAAGATGCATCTGACCTGTCCAAACAACTCTTGTTTACAGTATTAATTCAATAACTCTTTATTGATATATGCAAGTTTTTAAGGAAACAAATAATACAAGGTGATCTAGAACAATATTCCAATAATTGGAATGATGTTGAGAAAACAATTTAATTAGGCAATTTGAAAGTTTGTCACTGAATTTCATGTTCTATCAAATAGACCTAGAAATCTTTAAACCTTCTATACTTTGATCTTAATCGAAGTATTTCGGTCTTACCTAACAAATTTTGTATACTCTAAACTTTTCAAGTGTTCTAAACTTATCACTTAGGTTAAGTAACTACTTGCCTTAATTGGCTTCTAGCCGTTTTAAATATCTGAATATTTGCAAATGGTTTTTAACTAGGTTGGTTACTAACAGAAGTTACTATATGATAGAACAAACATATTTAAAAAAATGAACATTTCATTTACAACAAAAATATATACAATTTGTTCTTTACAAGATAACAAAAGCAGATAAGATTATCTTCAAATAGCAACATCTCCCACTAGTCAATCTGAGGACAGCTAGTGATATTCAGGAACTAGTTTGCCTGTTTTTCTTTCTCTGCTCTCTTCTCATCAAATTACTGAGAGAAGTTCCTTTTCTAGTGCCCTTCCTCGTTGTAGTGGAAACACTTTCCCTTGTCTACAGCGTTAGTCTTGCCTTTTCTGCCAACGGTTTTCTTCTTCCCTTTCCCTTTGTTCTTCTTAATAGGAATACTCTTACTTTGTGGAGAGGAAGCAACATCGGGCTTTTTGGAGGACGTTCTTCTCTTCTCAGCGGTAATAACGTATACTTTCAGTTCCAGACCTTTAGTTCTCACTATTGTCTGGTAAGCCTGTAGCTCATTCAGAAGAGTAGTCGAGTTGTATTCAATTTTATTCATTAACGCGTTCGTGCAGAACTATAGAAAACTCTTCGGAAGAGATTCTAAAATAAAACCAACTTGACTTCTTTCATCAACGATAACTCCATTTACTTCTGCCACATTGAAGTAAACCATCATGTCCAGGACATGTTCACGAATAGAGGTTCCCTCTTTCATGCGGCAGTTGTAAACATACTTAATAGCATCATACCTTAAGAAGAAGGATGATTGTCCGAACATCCCTCGTAGAGATTCCATCATCTCTTTGGCAGTACCTAAAACCTCATGTTTCTTTGCCAAGACATTAGATATGCTAGCGAGGATATAGGCATGAGCTTTTTCATTCGCTCTAATCCATCTATTGTACGTATCTCAAACAGTTTGGTTTGCGTTAGAGCTTGGAATGGGAGGACAATCCTCTGTTAAGACGAACCGTAAATCGTCTATCACCATAGTAGTATTCAGATTCAATTTCCAAGTTGCATAATTATCCCCAAACAGTTTATCAGACGCCAACATTTGTCATTCTGAAAATATATATATAAAAAAAAAATTATAAGTGAATTGCTTTTAAACCCAATCAAGTTTTAGCAAAGTAATAATACATCCAAGATTATTTTTGCAACGATACTACAACAAGATATTCTTGACTAAACACTATCTCTAGAATAACTCATATTTTGATAGTTATTTAGCTACCGTTTTTTCTCAGAAATTATTAACTCTTTAATAATTTTGTAAGTGTAACCCTCTATTTTTAGACCTCAGAAGTCTGATCCCAACGATGCTCCCGAAGTTAGAAAGTCAAAGTTGAAACGGACTTTAGAAATCCTATCCATTTTTGGAGTTTGAGTTGTTCTGAGTTCTATGTTAAAACCCTCCGAGGGGATAACCATCGTTATATTGGAACATAAAGAACACATGCACAGCGGAAGCAATGAAATCGACATCATTCTAATTGCATTAAAAATAAGAATAAGCATGCAAAGGGTTAGAGAATACAACCTTTGAAGAGTCCACCGCAATCTTTCTCTCCCGAGCTCGATCGACACCACCAACGGTAAATCCCGCTATTCTCCGATTGAAGAACACGGTTGTGGGACCGTTATGTTAGTGAAAATAAGGGAATTTCACTATTGAAAGAAGGAGAGTAAAGAGATATGAGGTGAAAAATTTTAGGTCAAAAGTTGTGGAAGCATTAGTCTTTTAAATTTAAAAAACAAAGCCTTTTGTAGAGAAAACACATGCAAAATCTCATTTTGTATGTCTTCCACCTCAAACTCCATTATCATGTAATCTCTAGGTGTCAAGCTTGGGAAATGCCACTCCAAAGTCCACTTAGTTAGTGGAAAAATCCAACAATTGGATTTTTCCACTAACTAATTTTTTTTATTAAAAAATGAAATACAATTTTCAAAATTTGAAAATTATTTAATTAAAGCAATTTAATATCACATATTAAATGTCTTTGACACCTAGCTTTGATTAATCACATTAATCAAGTTTTAGAAAACACTTTCATGCTAATGATCAAGTATACATTCAAATATGTAAATTATATCTCATATAAAATACAATTTTCCCTAAAACCCAAATTTGAACATTTCAAATTCTTATTTCACCTAGTTCTTTAATTTTGTCCGTATTGAGCTAGCCAGGAGACCCGATGGACCTACAGATCATGGGCTTCAACGATCTGAGACTAACCGGTCAAACTCTTTAACCTAGTTAATCAACATTCGTTAACTAACAGGACTGTCCATTATAGCCTATAGTTGCACTCCCCTCACTGAAGATATATTATGTGTCCATTTGATATAATCGTCATCAATAAGTTGATCTTTCACAGGTTGTTCGTGACCTCAACTAGGTCAAATACTGAAATACCCCTGAGTTACATCTTTTCTCCTTAAGTACCATTGTCTCTCTAATGAACAATTAATTTAGGATCATAATCACTATATCCATTCCCTCTCAGGCCAACGAGAGGATGGGGTCCCTTGTTAAAGACCCGGGATCAGCCTTTAAGGGAACAACCTTTCTACTATCCCTAAAATGGGTAGGAGTGAATTCCATCTTACAAATTCTATGTCCCCAACCATCTACCCGGTCTTATCGCTGAAATGTGAGGCATATTGAGCAGATACACTGGGCTTACCCTCACTTATGCAGATCAGAGGGACAATCGCGAATAAACAGAAGTTCATAGACAGCACAGGATTCAGATCAAGTTATCTAGGTCATCAAAAAGTGAAATTAATCAGTGTTAATACGTAACAGTGATTATTTCATGGTCTGTCTTACACAATCTCATCGTGTAGAACACCCCCGCTCACATGTCTCTACATGAACGAACTGATCACACCATTTATGATACTTTACAACATTTGTAACAATTATAAAGCGGTCCGTATTCGATAGTATCTCTAGAAATAGGTACCCAACCTAATCCAAGTACTATAGATGGTTTAGGCTCTTTTACTCGAATTTGATCAAGTTTATGTCTCCACATAAAGTCCAAGTATTCATGACAATAGCCAAGAGTTCATAGTTATTGGATTTAGAGTTATTAAACAATCAACAACACTTGTCTGAATAAACTTCATATATGTTTACTATTTACAAAACTATGTGTTTTAGGACATACAACCCAACACATTAAACGACTAGCGAGGCCGACTTAAAAACGACAAGCATGTGCAATATAAGAATCTCACGATTCAAACCAATAGAAGAGATTGTAGGATATGTTGACACATATCCCTCACCCACTTACTATGAACTACTTCCCCCATTCGCTTTAGTCTTGACCACGTGACAAACACTTTCTGAATGGAGCAGTCGAGGTATAATCAACACGAAGTGTTGCACGGATCTCATGGTGGGAATTATGTAGGGACGTGAGAATTGAAATCAATATATCGTATATTTGATTTTCCATTGAACGGCTTGCCCTCATTCACCATGATTAATTCACGCAAACACTTTTCGAATGGAGCAATCGAGGTATAATCGACATGAAGTGCCGCATGGACCTTTCGGTGTGAACATCTTGCGAACGTGAAAATTATAAAATTAAAACATCATAATTGATTTTAAAGTGAACAACTTCCCCCATTCACCAAAATCTCAATTCATGTAAACACTTTCCGAATGAAATAGTTGAGGTATAATCGACACAAAGTGCCACATGAATTTCGATCGTGAACTCTTAGGGACGTGAGAGCTAAAAATAATCATATCATATATTTTTATTAATCTCCCAATGAAGTGTTCAAACATATCATATACGTTATATAATTTTCACTGAAGTATTCTAATTGTTGGGGTTGATGCCCTAAATCTCGTAGGGTTCAGTAGTTTGTAAACACTTATATGAACAAACACTTGTGATGTAATAATATGAGATATTTTCTTCACTGCTATCTATGAAATATGAGATATTTTAGTTGCATTAACCACAAACCAATAAACTAAGATCCCTAATTATCGTTGTAACTTAAGCATGTATACGGAGACATACAAGTGGATCATGCCTTAAGTGATAACTTAAATGGTCTGTAGTATATGGATAAATGAGGGAAATCTTATCCTAGTGACACTACGGATACAACCCGCTTTGTAAATGTTACAAATGTTGTAAAGTGCTACAGATGGTTTGATCCTGATCATTCATATGGAGACATGAGAGAGGGGGGTGTCCTATACAAAGGAGTTTATATAAGACTGGACCACGAAATATTGAATCTTGTTATATAACATCGTTCATGACAAAGGCTTTCATTTCACTAGGATGACCATAGGTAACATGACCTTGATCCTGAGTGAGTTAGAAACTTCTACCTATGAGGGCGGTCTTTTGATTTTCATGGGTGCGAGTGGCCAGATTGCCGAATCAAACCAACCACTTTGGAGATTCGTCTAATTGGGGAGCTGGGAACTCAACTACACAAGATGGAATTCACTCCTTCTCTGAAGCTGGGGTAAGTAGGTAGATTGCTTCCTTAAGGGCTGATTCCGGGACTTGAACGATGTGGCACCACATACTTTCTCATGGCCCGAAAGGTGTTCACTCATAGTAGGACTATTACTTAAGGAGTTAGATGTAATTACAGGGGCCAAACGGTAAATTGGCTCAACTGTACTTACGAGTGATCTATGAAGGGTTATCATACTGTTGATTGGTTATATCTAACGGACACAAAAGTATATCTGTAGTTAGAAGAGTGTAGTTGTCGGTCTTTAGTGGAATGCCCGGAAGTTAACGGATGATGGATATTGTGATTAAAGAGTTTAGTCAGTTATTCACATACCGTTGTAGCTTCAACCTACAGGTCCATAAGGTCCCATTGATAACTCAATGGATTCAAGTTGAGAATCAGTTTTTGGGTTAGTTTGAAGTGTTCAAATTAACAAGAGGAAATTTGATTATATATGATATAATTAAATTGGTTCAATTATATGTGATATAATTGATTTGATGTATTAGATATATTAATTGGAGGAGTTAATATAAATATAATCTATGTTAAATAAAGGAGAAAAGAACTATGGTTTAAATATTACATATGATGTGATATTAAAACTATAGGTTATAAATATAATATGATAAGTTAGTTATTGTATTTATTTATAATAAAAACCATTATGAGATAATTGTTTTTGGTTGGTTATTTTCTCTATTAACCGTGAAAGTGAAAGGTTAATTTCAGTTTTGAATAACTGAAGGATAAAGTGAAAAGAGTTTTCATTTTATAGACGATCGCTTCATTATCAGATTTACTAATCGTTTGCTCACGATAGACTATACGATAGCCCTTACAAGAGACTAAGCGATCTAGCGAGTGACTAAAAGATTGTGTAAATGATCTAGTGAGATTTGCTAGATGATCGGCTCTAAACGATTGAGCAAGAGACTAAACGATCAACTAGACGATTGCTCACGAGAGTAAGATATTACTAGACGATTCTCATGAGAGCGAGAGATTACTAAACGATCAAGTATTTTCAGTCTATGCAATAGACAAAACTTTTCTCCCACTTACTTGATCGTGTAGTTCGATTGTTTTCTTCCTCATTCCCTCTACTAAATTCACACAGAGCCCACATCTTCTGGATTCTCACTCCGAGAATACCAAGGTTGTCAAGTGGTAATGTCGAAGGGTTGCTGTTCAAGGATCAGACTGTTCATGATTTTGACGACAGCGAGAGGTTGCTAGACGTTGCTCACGAGAGCGAGATATTGTCGGATGATTCTCACGAGAGCGAGAGATTTCTAGAAAAAGAGTTCTTCAAGGGTATGTCTCTCAATTTATTTTGTATTTGATGAAGAAAACATGTTGTAATTTTCTTGAAGATGCATAATTGTTTTGTATATTTGTGAATGCATTTATTCTTTTACAATGGGCTTTGAAAGATCTTACTTCCGCTCATATGTTCTCTTGAATAAGAAATCCTTCACTAATAACATATCATATGTTATTAGACTCCCACTAAATTATTCTAATGATTAAACGGGGTATTACGTTTCTTTTTAGGCTTGTTCCGCCTAATTAAACAACCTAAGTCTAAGTGTTTATCCAAGTATAACATTTATAATTGGATCTAACTTATGATGTCTAGGTGATAAACTAGTTTTAAAACCTCACATCACTCACGTATTCTCATAAAATCGGTTAACAACACTCAATAATTCGACCATAATCCCCATGTAAGAGGTGTTCCGTAGACCATCAACTTAAATACCTCCAGCCTTCGACAGGATTATATATCGGTTGAGTTTGTAACCCGAGTTTTACAAGTTTAACAACCTATTTTAACTATTAAAACGAGTAGTTAACTTACGTAAGCATGCAACTGTTCTTTGTTATGAATTTTAAATGTCTAATATAGTTTTATAACAACTTACAAAATTTTAGACATGCTAAACATCCACAACATACATCAAAGACATTCAATATTTAATATAAAATTTATATTAAATAAAAGAAACCCTAAACATGCATACTATATATTATAACATTTTATAACTATAGGATTGTATCAACAGCAGCGGAAGCTCAAAGATCATTTAAGCACTCAAATTCACTAATTTTAGCAAAATATAAAGCATGCTTTTGCAGAAAGAAATGAGTTTCAAGACATACCTCTTGTAGAACTTCTTCAAAGCTCCTTCACCAGCTGCTATCTTCTTTAAATCTTGTTGTAGATCACCTCAAGATCTTCCCCACTATTCTCTTGGTGCTCTAGATTGAGTTGTGGGACTCAAAACAAGCTTCAATCAAGGGTAGAAGAAGAAAAGCTCACTGCAGCAACCTTGTTGAAGAACCCTTTCTTCAGTCCGAATTTTCTCTAAAATTCATTATTGATTGGATCCCCGATTATCACTCCAATCTCTTCATTATATTGCAGATCATCATGCAAAGAGAATAGTTGCATGAGTTGGAGAAGACAAGGCCAAGATATTGCTTCATGTGTGAGCTACTTAGGTGATGGATAATGGAAAAACCATTTTTTCTATTTTGTGTGTTTTTGGTTTTTACTTTTCCAATTTTATCTAAAATCAAGATTTGATTTTATAAAATCTATTTTGAATTTTAAAAAATGAAAAAATTAATTAATTTCATAAATTAATTATTAAATAAAACTTAATTAATTTAATATCAAATATTAAATTAATTTTAACACATATCAATCTTTATATATTTAAATCATATTTAAATATATAAATTCTCATATTCCATTTAATTCTAAAATTAAATATATAATTATATCTCATATAATTACTAATTCCCTTAATTCTAATTTGAACGTTTCAAATTAACTTATCACACTATTCTAGAGCTAGTCCGTTACGAGCTAGTAGGGGGACCTCGCGGACCTATAGATCATGGGCTCCAACGATTTGAGATTGATTGGCTAAACTCATTAGATCAAATTAATCTCCATTCGTTAACTAATGAGCCACTCCACTAAAGCCTATAGTTGCACTCCCTCACTATAGATATATTATGTCCACATGATTTAACCATAATCAACAAATCGACCCTTCACAGGTTGTTCGTAATAACGGCTAGGTCAAATATCTGTTTTACCCCCGAGATTACTGGTTTGTGATCCTCTATTCGTTCCCTACTGATCCTCTAATGAAAAACTTGTTTGTGATCCAATCACCAAACCAAACTCTCTCGGCCTAGTGAGAGGGTGATGCCCTATGTTCAAGACATGAATTCAGTACTTGGGAGAACAACTTTTCTCCTATCCCTAAGTCGGGTAGGTGTGAACTCCATCTTGCACCCTATGTTCTCAGCTATCTATCCAGTCTTACCCCTGAAATGGGAGTCTTATTAAGCCGGCGCTATTGAGTCAACCCTCAATTATGCAAATCTAAGGGAAATCCCGAATAAACAGGAGTTCATAGTTAGCTCAAGATTAAGATCGAGTTACCTAGTTCATCTAGGTGAAATAGTCAGTCTTAAACAGTAAACAACGTTATAAAGTAAGAATGACTTATTTCTTGATCCCGATCTTATGTAAACTCATTGCATAGGACGCCCCCACTCCTCATGTCATAACATGTACGAATTAGGGTTACATCGTATATAGCACTTTACAACTCTTTGTAACAACTACAGAGTAGGCCGCATCCAATGGTGTTACCAGAATAAGGTACCCAACCTCATTCATGTACCATAGATCATTTTGACTATTTACTCGAACTTGTTCCATTCTTATGTCTCCACATAAAGTTCAAGTACTCATACAATAGTCATGGGTCGTAGTTTATTGGATTTTGACTTTCATACAATTTATGAGATCAATAACAAGTATATTGATAACAGAAAATATTTATTATTTTATAAACTGCGAGTTTTTAGGACATAAAACCCAACAATAACATACTTTCAATGCATGTAATATGCTTCTGATGGTGAGATTTTAAATCTACGTGGCATACTGTATGCACATACAAGATTTATTGAATTATAACATACATCACATGCATAAATAATTAAACACATACTGATATGGTTTTAGTTTTGGCATTTTCAAGCAAACAAAGGCCTAATTAATACAAAAACAGCAAGAAATAGCTTCAAACTGCTTCCGGACCGCTTGAACGCTTCAAACCGAACCCAAACAGCTTGAACCAGATGTGAACCACCTAAATTGGACCGATCAAAACACGTTTGAAAGTGAACCGGGTCAAGTTTGAAGAAAACCGGTCAATCCTCGATGGTTCTTGCTCAGTCAACGGATCAAACCTGTTAAATCGGTTCAAGATCTCGCTAAAACACGATCTATCGCTCCTCGCTCAAAATCTCACTCGAACTCGATTCAAAATCTCGCTCGAAATTCCATTAGAATCTCACTCAAACTAGAAATTTCGCTCATACTCGATTCAAAATCTTGCTTGAACTCGAAATCTCGTTCGAAAATTCCATCAAAATCTTGCTTGAAACGAAATCTCGCTCGAAACTTAATCTCGATGCTTGATCACCAAATCTCACTGGAATTGTGAGTAGCGTTGCAACGCTACCGAAAGAAAATCTTGCTCTCGCTGGTATTATGAGCAGCGTTGCAACGCTCAAGGACAGCGTTGCAATGCTACCTGGGCAGAAGCTCACGATATGAAATCTGCAGCTCGACCTTCTTCACTTCTTTCTTCAATTACAATTTAATTTCAACTTTAATGACTCTAAATAAATTACAGACTCTTGAGCACACATATAAGCTCATCAAACAAGAGCAAGTTACAAATTTAATCAAGGAATCAAAGAGAATTTAAATGCCAAATCTCAAAAAACCATATTTGTGCACCATTTTCATATAACTCATGAAAAAACACCCACCACACCGAAATTAAACCAAATTGAATGCTTAAATGATGCTCTGATACCAATTGTATGAGTATATCAGCATGCATCGGAAGCAACAAGGATCAATAAACATTCTAATTCATCAATTTTGGTTATAAATGAAGCATGCTCATACAATAATAAGAGAGTTTCAAGTAATACCTTTGTAGAACCTCTTGAAACTCGAATTCAACTGCAAATCTTCTCCAAATCATGTTGTAAACCACCTCAAGACCTTCCCTACTATTCTTTTAGAGCTTTAAATTGAGTTGTGGGACTCAAAATAAGCTTGAATGAAGGGAATTTGGAGAAGAATACTGTGTTGCATTCACTTGAAGAACACTTTCTTCAACTCGAATTTTTTAGCAAAAACTCAACTGATGCATGCCTCATTCTCACTTCAATCTTCTCTATTTATTATAGGACTATCATACAATGGAGAAGGCTACATGAGGTGCAGCTCATGCTTGAAGAATTGAAGCAAGAGTCAAGTAGGTTTAGTGTGAGCAACTTCATGAAGGTGAGTGGAGTTTTCCAACTATTAACAAAATTTATGTTTTTCCAATTTTCCTAATTTCAAATTGATTTCCAAAATCAATTTTGATTTCAAAATTGAAAGCTTTATTAATTTTACAAAATTAATTTTCTAATAAAATTAATAATAAATAATTAATTAAACAGTTTAATTAATTCTAATTAATTTAATATCAAATATTAAATTAATTTTACACAAATTCCACATTCATGATTTCAATATTTAAATCATATTTAAATATTAATTAAATTATCCAATTTCGTTTAATTCCAAAATTAAACGCGTAATTATATCTCATATAATTACTAATTCCCTTAATTTTAATTTGAATGTTTCAAATTAACTTATCACGCTACTCTAAAGTTAATCCATTTACGAGCTAGTAGGGGGACCTCGTGAACCTACAAATCATGGGCTCCAACGATCCGAGATTAATTGGCTAAACTCTTCACACCTAATTAACCCCCATTCATTAACTAATGAGTCACTCCACTAAAGCCCATAGTTGTAACTGTAGATATATTATGTTAACTCGATAAGACCATGATTAGTAAGTTAACCTTTCATAGGTTATTCGTAATAACGGTTGAGTCAAATGTCTGTTTTACTCCCGAGATTATCTCTTGTTCCTTAAGTCCCATTGATCCTCTAATGAACAATTGGTTTGTGATTTGATCAACAAACCGAGTCCCTCTCGGGCCAATAAGAGGGTAGTGGCCTTGTTCAAGACCCGAAGTTAGCACTTAAGGGAACAACCTCTCTATTATCCCTGAAAGCGAGTATGAGTGAATTCCATCTTGCACCCTATGTTCCCAGCTATCTACCCAGTCTTACCCCTGAAATGGAGGTTTATTAAGCCGACATTGTTGAGCCAACACTCACCTATGCAAATCTAAGGATAATCCCGAATAAACAGGAGTTCATAGTTAGCTCAAGATTAAGGTCAAGTTACCTAGGTCATCGTTTTGAAATAGTCAGTCTTAAACAGTAAACACCATTATAAAGTAAGAGTGACTGATTTCGTGGTCCGATCTTGTACAAACCCATTACACAGAACGCCCCCATTCCTCATATCATAACATGTACGAATTGAGATCATATCGTCTGTAGCACTTTACAACTCTTTGTAACAACTATAAAGTGGACCGCATCCAATAGTGTTACCAAAATAAGACACTCAACCTCATTCATATACTATAGATCATTTTGACTATTTACTTGAACCTAATCCACTTTTATGTCTCCACATAAAGTTCAAGTACTCATGTAATAGTCATGGATTTTTTTATTTTATTGGATTTATTTCTAAAACGAAATAAGCAATACGTATATTCAATAACAACTTATTTAATTTTCAGAATAAGTTTTATTGTTACAAACCATGAGTTTTAGGACATAAAATCCGACATATATACCATATAAGTGAAAGAATAAAATCATATTCATTAAATAATAATCCAAAATGCAAAAAAAAAAAAAAAAAAAAATTAACAAAAAATATTCATAAATTGAAGAGATAAATACAATATAAGTGAAAGAATAAAATAATATTCATTAAATAATACCTCACATTAATTACGATATATACAGTATTAATTGATAATATGGTTTTTTAATATTTAATTTAATTTCCGATTGAAATTTTAATTAATATCAAATTGTAAGATTTTTAAAACTTTAGTAAGAGAGAGAAAAGTATTAAGGTTATATTTGTCCGAAAATTAGGGTAAAATCTAGTTATGAAATACATTACAACTTTAGGATACTTGTGAAACTTCGTTTGTGTACTAGGTAAAATCTCTAAAAATTTCTAACATTTTTCCAGATTGAACTCATGAAGCGGAATCAGGCTAATCAAAGAGGAGTAAAGAGTTAGATATCTACAAGATGTAGACCCCATGGAAACATTGACTGGACTCGACCTAACTGACGAGGGCATTAGGGCTGAACTTCTATAAAATCTTGTTTGGACCTCTCGAATGGCGTATTCTCCGTATTCTTACTTTGTTTTTCTTTTATCTTTATTTATAATCTTATTTTTGTTAGTCATTCACATTTGTATACTTCATCCATTGTTTGAGTTTTATCAACTTTGATATAATTTTTTTATATATAGTTCTCAAGTGTACATCAATATGAATTCTATGATTATCATGAACACGTTTTAGAATTTAGCAACTAACACAACTCTATTTTCTTTTATAGAATTTTTTAGAACTCTTTAAAAAATATATATATGGGAGGTTATGTGTAATGTAATGAATTAATGTGTGAAAGAAAAAAGTGATAATTTTAGGGCATTTTCTTTTGCCCAATTACGCAAATAAAACAGAGTCGAGAGGTTGGGTTGTTTCTTTCTTCCAAATCAAGAATTGAGAATCTGAGAGTCCAAAAGTCTCTCTCACCTCTAAAAACCTAAAAACTCTGCTCTCTCTCCTTCCTCGGTTTGTTAGTTTATGTTCGAGTTTCATAGATATGGCTTCCGATACTGGTTCCAGGGCGAGTTCAGCTGCCGATTCGTACATTGGAAGCTTGATAAGTTTGACTTCCAAGAGTGAAATTAGATACGAAGGCGTACTGTACAACATCAACACCGAAGAGTCCAGTATTGGACTAAGAAACGGTACTTTTATATCGTCTTTCTCAACATTTGTGGTTGTGTGCCTCACACTTTGTTGGTTTTGTTAATGCATGGCCGTTTCCTTTTCTTTATGGTCGAGAATGAGAACTTTGATGAAGTTTCGGTTTTGATTTTGTTACGATGTGGCTTTGATTAGGAAATTTAAGGTTAAGATTTCTGCCTTGAACTGGCTCTGACATCCGGTAATGCACAAAGGGCTCTAATTTTATTTTCCAGGCATTGTGTTCTCTTAGCCCAATAGCCAGGTCGATAGTAAAAAGATGTTTGTGGTATATTTAGGCCTTGATTTATCATCTACAATACTACTGATTCCATTTCAATCTTTGAGTATGTTTTCTTGTCATCAGTTGCATTTGTAGATTGCTTGAGGTTTAAAATGCTTCTACTCATGAAGTTTATTTTAGTAGAGCACGTGGATGGGTCCTCAATTTCCACTGATTATCAATTTTAAGTGCAGTTATGTGAACTTCAGTTTATGCGTTCCCAGATTTCTGCATTTTCATGAGTTTAAAAGGATTCCAACGCTATGTTTTTGTTTGTGGGCAATATTTTGTTGTTTTTGTCAGAATTGAGTATTAATTATTATTTCTCCGTTGAGGAGTAGATTGTTTCTGATATAGGTCCTCAATTGTAACTTTTGAGAACCATGTACCACCAGAATGGAAATTTCTGGCATCTAAAAGGTTTTATTTTCACTTATATACATCCAACAAAACAACCAACTAATCCTAATTTTTATCATTTGTTTGTATGTACTATAATTTTGATGTTTGTTATCTATTGTAGTCATTCTCAAGCTTGTATACGATTCACCTTATTTATTTATTTTTTTGGGGTAGTGAGATCGTTTGGGACAGAAGGAAGAAAGAAGGACGGCCCCCAAGTCCCTCCAAGTGATAAAGTTTTTGAGTACATCTTATTCCGTGGAAGTGATATCAAGGTATCAAATGCTTTGTAGATTATGTTTGATATGACACTTTGGCCCTTTAGTTATTTTTTAAGTTAGGTCCAGTTAATTACCTATTATTTAGAGTGAATGTCAAGTGTTGCCAATGGAGTCTGTCCCCGTTTCTTGCTGATTACCTCTTCAATATCTGATTATGTGAGTCTGCTGATTCAATGTGGTACTTTTGATTAGGGCATGCTTATTTATTTTTATAGATTTCCTACTTTCTCCAATTTTTCATTTGCTTTTAATGCTGTATACTTAATAGTCTAGATGGGGTCTCTTTTCTTTGCTTAGATCAATAAGCAGCTCTTTTGTGCTCTTGCCAGGATTTGCAGGTTAAATCTTCTCCTCCGCCTGTTCAGCCGGCAGCACCTATAAATAATGATCCAGCCATCATTCAGGTAAGCTCATATTTTTCTTAGTTTGTGTTTCTAATTTCTCAGTACGTCGAGGCATGATAGCTTTATCATCATTACGGGATGTTACCTTTATTCTTATTTGTTGCTTATGCAGTCGCACTATCCCCCATCAGTTTCCACATCTACCAGCATGCATTCTGCTGTCTGTGGGTCATTACCTGATCATACTTCCCACACAGCATTTGGATTCCCTCAGTCTAATTTTCAAGGCGGTTTGCCTCCATATCAACCTGGAGGCAACTTGGGGTCGTGGGGAGCTTCTCCTCCACCTCCTCCAAGTGCAAATGGCAGTGGACTTGCGATGCCCATGTATTGGCAAGGGTATTATGGCCCACCGAATGGGCTTCCTCAGTTACACCAGCAGTCGATCGTACGACCTCCTCCTGGTTTGTCAATACCTCCATCTCTGCAACAGTCAATGCAGTATCCTAACATTAATGCGTCTTTACCCACTGGAGCTTCGAAACAACCTGAAGTTCCGTCTCCCTTGCTCTCTGGTAGTAATAGTTCTCCTAACTTGACCTCCACTGTTCCGCCCCCTCCAACTTTTTCAACAGCTTTGCCTATGTTCCCTTTTACTTCTATTTCTGAAACATTACCAGGTTCAGTTGCTAATAAGACAGCTGTTCCTACCCTTCCTGGAGCCCCAGTTAGTGTTAGTTTGCCAGTAGGTCCTATACTATCTTCATTTTCTGGTGCTGATGTTAGTTCTGCCATACCACCAATCTCTAATGAACCTAATGCAGTTTCTGGTCCCTCATTACTGTATCAAACTGTGTCTCAGTCAACTTCATCTGTAGTTGGAATATCCAACTCTCGCGCCGAATCTTCTGTACCATCTCTAGTTACACCTGGGCAGCTGTTGCAGTCTGGGCCTGCTGCTGTGGTTTCATCTCAATCCTCACATACAGTGCATAAGGATGTGGAAGTGGTCCAATCATCATCGTTAGAACCTTCTAAGCCAGTGACAACAGAGGCCCAGCCACCAATACTACCGCTACCTGTACTGGCAAGGCCTGTCCAGAAGGTGTCTATCTAATTCATAAAGCGCAAATGTATCTTTTGGTGTCTGATTTGCTATTTTTCTGTTATATCCTTAATTTTTCTTCCTGCAAGCCTTCTTATTGCATCACAATGATATGTTTAGATTTGCTTATATTTTTTGGTGTCTGATTTGCTTTAGATTTTCTTCTATAAGCCTTCTTAGTCAGAGCCTGTGTTTTTGAAGACTACTATACATTTTAATTATTGCATCACAATGATATATTTAGATTTGCTTATTTCCGGTTATTGAGTTCATTGCTGGAAGCTAAGAAGCACGGACGCTTTAGTTTAGTTAGCGTGTCTGTGTCCAACATGTGGTGGACACTTCGACACTCCGACCGTTGGACACGTATCCAACACTTGTTAGTACAATAGATGTGTTAGACATTAGTTGTACAAAGTTAAAATAGGACCAATATTTGGTAGACATACATCAAACACTTCTTACATATACTAAGTCAACACTCCGACACTTTTTGGACACGTATTGGACACTAACATAGTGGAATAGATGTGTTAGACACTAGTTGTACAAAGTCAAAATAGGACCGACATTTTTCTGTTATATCTTTAATTTTTCTTCCTGCAAGCCTTCTTATTGCATCACAATATGTTTAGATTTGCTTAGATTTTTTGGTGTCTGATTTGCTTTAGATTTTCTTCTATAAAGCCTTCGTAGTCAAAGCCTGTGTTTTTGGAGACTACTATACATTTTAATTATTGCATCACAATGATATATTTAGATTTGCTTATTTCCGGTTATTGAGTTCATTGCTGGAAGCTAAGAAGCACAGACACTTTAGTTTAGTTAGCGTGTCTGTGTCCAACACGTGGTGGACACTTCGACACTCCGACACTCGTTGGACACGTATCCGACACTTGTTAGTACAATAGATGTGTTAGACACTAGTTGTACAAAGTTAAAATAGGACCAACATTTGGTAGACATGCATCGAACACTTCTTACATATACTAAGTCAACACTCCCGACACTTTTTGGACACGTATCAGACACTAACGTAGTGCAATAGATGTGTTAGACACTAGTTGTACAAAGTCAAAATAGGACAAACATTTGGTAGATATGCATCAAACACTTCTTACATATACTAAGTCTAACACATATATGACAAAAATAATAAAACTTGAGAGCGAAATACATCAAACTAATTTTTTAATCATAGAAATGAATAAACTCATTAACTTTGAACTTTCTTGTTTATAAATGATATATAGTTTAAAAAATGTATGTTTTAATAAACGTGTCCTTGCTATGTCCATGTCCTAAATTTTTAAAAAATGATGTATCGCCGTGTCATATCCATGTCGTGTATCTGTATCCATGCTTCTTAGGCTGGAAGTGCCACTTAAGAGTGTTCCACTCGGGAGAAGAGTTTTATGTTATCATATCTGATCAGTATTGGATTTTCTCTATATATCTGAGTGTCAGTATTTTGTTCAATTAGATAACCATATTTTAGATGGGCAGATTGTACTAAAAAGAATAGTTTTAGATGGTGAAAATACAAATTAATGTCTCAATTGCTGCCCTTTTTTGGTCCTTGATATTTTTTTAGTTTATATCGTCGAGACACTGAAGTTTTCTTTTTTTTCTTTACTCTGGGTTTCAGGCCAATGGTGCTCATTTTCAGGCTCGCCATTTTTACAGAGGACGGGAAAGAGGAAGAGGATCTGGGGTAATTTCTAATTTTTTAAATGATAAATTCATAGTAAATATGGATGTTTACTTTATATTATTAACATCTTAAAGTGTTCTTTCGGAGTCCAGTCATTGAAAAGCTTTGCATCTTTTTGGAAAAAGTCTTCTCCTCCAAGGGTGGAAAACTTATTGTCATCCAAGTTGCCCTAATTAGGATCCCATTTACTATCTCTCCCTTTTTATATTTCCTGGGTCAGTGAGCAAAAGTGTGGAGAAGATGACGAGGCATTTCTTATGGGAGGAGGCAGGTGAGGGGAGGGTCGCATTTGGTTGGTTGGGAAATGCCTTGGAAGCTTTTTGATCTAGGCAGGTTGAGTGTTGGTAAATTCTGAAATGAGCCCTTGTTGGCCAAATGGTTGTGATGCTTCTTTTGAGAATCGAAGGCTTTGTGTCACATTCATCAGAAGTAAATACGACCCCACCCTTTTGAGTGGGTTTCTGGAAGTAGGGTTATGAGATCTTCAAAACCACTGGAAAGCTATCTCTTCAGGTTTTCCTCTATCTTCCCAATTCGTAAAACCCTCCATAGGGATGGCTTAGACACCTACTTTTGGGAGGACTGTTGTGTGGGAGAGAAACCACTTTGCATCTCTTACCCCCATCTCTATCACCTTGCAAAAATGATGTTCTAGTCAGTGGTCTCTGATATGCGGCATTTGGGTGAGTCGTCTTCTATTATCTTGTTGTTTTGCCGTTCCTTTACGAATAGGGGGTCGTTGGCGGTTTCTAAGGTTGTGAAACTGCGTATTCTTGAGTTCTATGGAGGTTTCTACTTCTGCTTGTGGGGGGATATACACATTGGTCTGGGAAGGAGAGACCTTTGTTTCTAGACCCTGGCACTTCCCAGGATTTTTCTTCTAGCGCTCTTTTTTCACCTTCTGTTATTCCCTTGCTCCCCCATCACTTCTCCTTTTTCCTCACAAATGCTAAGATTCCTAAGAAGGTACAGCTCTTGCTCTTTGCCTGACAGGTATTTCATGGGAAAGTTAACTCAGGCTGGGTGGAGGCGTCCTTCCTTCTGTTTAGGGCCTTGCTTGTGTCCCCTTTGCGGTGGTGCGTTTGATGGAGGACCACAACCATATTCTTTGAAGTTGTGAGTTTGCTTAGTCGATTTGGACTGGACCCCTTTCTTTGGGAGCTTTCAGGGTCTCTCTAGTGTGGAATAGGATTGTTGGGCTTTGATAGAGTTGGTTTTGTTGTTTCTTCCTTTCTGTGATGAGGGCAAAGTTCTATGGTGGATTGCTTCTTCGCTGTTGGTTCTTGGGGGATTTGGATAGAGAGGAATCATAGAACTGTTTGAGAGGGAGAGAGATAGGGGGAGTTGTGGGAGGCTATAAGGTTTAGCGTCTTCGTTTGGGTCTTGGTATCCTAAGTTTTTTGCAATATTCAGTGAAGACTTTTTTCTTTTGAAATGGAGTACCTATTTATAGTATGGTGGGGCTACTTTTGTTTGGCTGTTTTTCTGTATGCCCTCGTACATACTTCTATGTTACTCAATGAAAGCTCCATGAAAGCAATGTTTCTTATGTAGTTTACTTTCCTCATTCATTTTGAGTGCTGAATAAGTTTTGATGGACTGGAATCAGACTGATATGCTAGAATTTGAATTGAAACTTAATAGATTATCCTTTGGAAACAAACTTAGAAGTTTATCCGACCAAGGAAAAATTTATAACAACGCTGAAATTAAAAAGAATCGAGGGAGGTGATTGATTAATGATTAATGTACTTAATTTGTTGGATACATAATCTGAAATCACATCATGGTTGGGTTAGTCTGTAGGTTTTTGTATTTATGTTTGAAATTCAACATCTCAATAATCCTAACTTCAACATTTCACACTTCAAATTGTAGAGTTCCCGTCCTGTGACCAAATTTACGGAAGATTTTGATTTCATAGCTATGAACGAGAAATTCAACAAGGATGAAGTATGGGGAAATCTAGGTAAAGGTAATAAATCTCATCTCAAGGATAAGGATGTGGATGGAAAGGTCAGTGATGAGGATGATGTTCAAGAGGAAGATGAAGGTGAACTCTCACAGTCTGGTATTAAGGTGAGAGCATCCTCAAGTCTTTTGAGTAAATAGAATTTTAGATCTATTCAAAAGATGGATTCAGTTCCTTTCAAACCATGACATATAAGTTGTGTTTTTTTTATCTGCAGCCCTTGTATAACAAGGACGACTTCTTTGATTCACTCTCTTACAATGCTGTTGATAATGATCCTCAAAATGGGCGGACTAGATATTCAGAGCAAGTAAAGATAGACACAGAGGTAACTTTTCTGGTGGTTGTGCTTCATACATTTTGAATTGCTGTATTTTATGTTTTCCTGACTTCTATTGCAGACTTTTGGCGATTTTCAAAGGTATAGAGGGGGCCGAGGTGGCCGAGGTCCTGGACGTGGAGGCTATTTCCGTGGAGGATACCATGGAAGAGGATATGGCTATAACGGGAGGGGTCGGGGGCGGGGGCGGGGGCAAGGGCAAGGACAAGGACGGTCATCATTTTATCGTTCATAATCCAACAAGTATGTATCTGTTGGGCTTATATGGGTCTAAATTGCCCCATTTCGTTTGAGTTGATAAAGGGTTGTGGTCTTTTATAGAGTGCACATTTCTCCCCCTTTGTCCGGAAATAATCGGACTGTCCTTTTCTTTACTTTTACCTTTTTTTCATTGTTCTTTTATCCGTTTGCCTTGTTCATCCGTTGGTCTAACAAAAAATTTGATTTCTAGTGGAAGCTTTATTTGTAACCAGGATGAAGTTCTTTAGTGCAATGTCTTTTTAAAGAATTTTATTCCATTGTTGATATTTATTCTGTTACAAGCCCATGGTAGCGAGGATGAAAAGGGTTGTATGTCTCATCTATACGTTGGATAGGTTCTCTGTTTTAGGGGACAACAGAAAATCCATCATACGAATATCCCGATTTTTAATTAAATTTATTTTTTTAGTAACAAAGGATATCTAGGCATCTGGCATCCTAGGATGAATAAATTTGATTTGAAAATCTGACCAACCCCGAGTTGGATTAGAATTGATTGGGTTCAGATTGCACCGAGTCCAACTGAACTATCAACGACCTTTTCGTTTTGAGTCTATTGAACCGAACTATATAGAATTTTTTAGGGAATAGGGAATACCTGTCATCGATACCGTTCATATATATATATTTACAAAATTGTAGGGGTAAGGGGATTGAACCTCAACCTCGAAGTTCATGCTAGTTAGTTGAACTGTTCTCATGTTGCATCTATACCTTTCTCTTGAAATCTTATCTATAGTGGAATAAGTATGTGCCATACTTTACTTTATTTATTATTATTATTTTTATTTTATCTCCCACTATTTTCTGCCCTTATTTGATTATATACACAGGTTGACCACTATAGATAAAATTTCATTTTAACACTTCGGCCAACAACCTTTTCATAGTCATTGGTTATTCTGAGGTTGATAATATAAACTAAACGAAACAGTGGCTACATAAAATAGCGTTGTTAACAACAAATAGAGATTTATGTAGAATAACGTTGAAAAAGTAAAAGTTTCAAAACACGCAAATCTTGTTGTATTTCCTATTATCCAGACTTAAAATTCCTGAATTATCAAGTTGCTATTAGGCTATTTCTTTACCAGATTTTCTTCCATTATTAGATTTATATCAATTTGATCTTAAGTTTTCATGGTTTTTAGATTTTATTTCCCTATAGAATCTCCTTACATTTTGTAAATGACCATTTATCTATACAGTTTTTTTTCCCTTCAAGACGACCAATTTTAAATTGGCCATTTATGTGGTGGGCCAAAAGTTAAAAAAAAAAAAAAAAAAAAACTGAGCTTCCAATCAAGAATTTAATGTGCAGGAAAAATGTTCAACTATTCGTAACCATTATGTTAAGCCATTTCGATTCTCTTGTATTTATTTTGCGTTAAAATAAGAATTGTGCTTTTATTCCTCTTTGAATACAAACAGGAAATCAGATTGAAGTGCGATGGTTTACTTACTAACAACTCTTTAATACACATACTTATTAATGGCAATGAGAAATGTAAAATAAGGAAGTTTACTTTTTTATTCATTGAACCATATATGTATATGTCTCTCACACACACAAGCCTTGTAGAGAAGCAATAAACTACTTGCAGGTTGCAACTAAGACTCTTCTGGGAGGAAGAGAAGGCCTTCTTCCATGAAGCAAAGCATAGTTATCCAAAAACAGGACATCCCCCTTTTCCCATTTGAATTGGATGCTTTCTTCTTCAATTATCTCCTGGCATCTCTTCACCAAATTCTCTGCAATCTCTGTCCCGTCTGCCATTAAAGCCGAGCTGTGCTCCTTCCCGTGCATCCCCACCATGGTGTTAAACCACATTCTTCTTCCTTTCCTTCCCTCGAACACCTTTGTTAGGCACCTTGGTCCCAATATCGTCTTCATCGCCCCATTTGGTAGCCACTCTACATCCATCCCCAATGCATTCGCCCTGCAAATTTATGAAGTTTGATACTAAATCTTAATTACAAATTTTAAAGATCACTCGAGCTTCTGACAAGTATAGTAATGTTTTAACGCGTTTTTAATTTGAGCATAGATCTAACTGTTATGGATATTCATGGATCAGAAATTTTGAATTTAGAATGAATGATCATTACACAAGGATCGAAGAAGCACATGAAACGGGCCAACGAACTAAGAGAGGATCTGTCGGTCCTCGATGGCCCAATTCCGATGGACCATGATCCATGCCCCTAAAGACGGTCCGAATCGACTTTTCCTAGTGCTTTCTACCCTTGATTCTCTTCTCCCCCATCTCTAGCTTGCTTTAATTCTTTGTTAAATATTGACTCAAGCATCGGAGGTCCTGTGGCAAGGCACCACACCTATGTTTTCTTTTCTTATTTTGGAGGTTGTTTTCCTTTCCCGAAATTATGAATTCACCATTGAAGACACGTGAAGGTTAGGTGAGTCCTCCTATTTAGATTTTGTCATCAACCGTTGTAATTTTTTTTTTAAGTCAGACATTCAAATCTTTATATCCCATTTGTTGTCCTAAAAAAAAAAGGTTAATTTTATGTTATATAGTTATTTCAAGTTTGATAAGTAGTATATGCTTGTGGTGGTTTTTGATTTTAGGTTAATATAACATTTTCGTCGTCTATGTACTTGGGGTCATTTCATTTTAGTCCTCTAGTACTTTCTATAAATGAGACCTTTAAAAATAGTTCGTGATATTAGTTTTTGTTTATTTTTTTTTTAATTTAAAAAATGTTTATCTGCATTCTTTTTGTAAATTTTAGAACATGTTCATATAATGTCTTTTATGATTATTATTATTTAACCAACCTGAATAAAAATTAACTTCAAAAGTATAAATTTATAAATTTGGCAGGTGTTTGGTTTTTTCTTTCCCAACTTGGGTTATTAGTATGTCTACAAGGGACATTTGTCACTCTCTGCCCCTGTGGCTTAATAGAACGATATTCCTTTTTTTTAAAAAAAACACTAAAACTACATGATTAGACTAAATTTTTATACATTATAAAATTCAAAGTGGAAGAACCAAAATTGCATTATTTAACCCATTTTATGTGTAGATGACATGTCTATTTCATCATATTAAAAAAAAAACCATTATCAACTCCAATTAGAAAAATGTATTCTGATGTCACACAATCATTGTCATATAGTCAATACATTTTAATGCCAAGATTTAATTAAAACTAATGCATAAAAGGATCATGAAACTAAAACTCTTTCAAAATATTAGAGAGATAAACTTGATAAATAATAATGATTCAAGTATTTAACGGGGTGTTTGGGCCACTTACTTCAGATTATTATAGTCTACTATACGTTTGTGACTCCAATTATAATAATTGATGTTTTCAATTATTATGACTTGAACTACAATATTATTATTTCAAATCCTTATTTATTACCATATCAACGTCTAAATGTTTCCTAAAAGATAAAATTATATTAAAAAATAGTGAACTCCTACGAGAAAGATGGTTACCTTTTTTCTGCTTCAATACGATCAGATGAACCAAAAGCCTGTTCCCAACCTCTGCCCCTCATAGAGGAAGTATCATTTTTGCTAAGAGCAGTGAAGGTATATTTCAAGCCTTTCTTCTCCATTTCTTCAACTTCTTCTGGGAATTCCTTCACCATTTTTTCTGTTATTTTGAAGCTTGGAACAATGGGTGTTTCTCCACCTTCTGGGGGTGGTATTTCACAGTACAAGATTACCCTCTTTGGATATTCCTTTATCTATTTATTCAATTCCACATTTTAATTTTTTACTTTAAAATTAAATAAAAGCAAAAGAAATTAATAAGTTTTCAAATAAAGTTTTTAAACCTTTTGTTGTTTAATTACATTTATTATTACCATAGCTCAATTGACATGAACTAGTTACTCACATGTTGTCAGGTAAAAAAAGGTTTAAATATTATTTTGATTGTTGTATTATTGGCTTTCGTTCATTTTGGTTCCTTTATATTCAAAATGTACATTTTGGTTCCTCTACTTTCAAAATGTTAATTTTGGTAATCGTATTTTCAACTTTGGTTCATTTTGGTTTTTAAACTTTCAAAAAGTGACAATTTTTATTTCTTAACATGAAAATAAAGGGATTAAAACTGTTATTTTTAAAGTATAAGAACTAAAATGAACCAAAATTAAAAATACAAGGACTAAAACGAACATTTTTAAAAGAAAAATACTTAGGTGCTCCATGGGTTGCACCTATCTATGTGCAGCAATCCTTGGACACATGGTAGATTTTGTCTTTTTTAAAAAGTGATTTTTTAATAATTTTTTTTTCTTTATATGTTAAAAAAAAAGAGTATGTGATTAAAAGTATAAGACCAAAGCAGTATTTGAAAAGAAAAAATTAATTACCAAAACCATCTCATGATGGTAGTAAATGAACTCGGAGAGGGGTCCTTCATTGGCAGTCCAAATCCTCTTATAAATATGGGTTCTTGGAGCCGGGCCGACATATCGAATGTCTTCCCACCCGAAGGCTTCGACGATGTCGTTGAACTCCTCAGCTTTCGACACGTCGTATCCTCGGAGCAAAACCGCACTGTGTTTGATGATCATTTGGTCCAACCAATCCTTATTGTTTTTGACAGCCAACAAAAGAGACTCAAAGTTGGCCTTGTTTGCTTCAGGAGGCTGTAGAACCAATGGCATGGTTTCTCCATCAACTTCCTTTTGGCCTTCACATTTTCCAACCTTAAACTCCTTGCAACTTCTAAACTCCATGATCTTCTATGTTTTCTTTTGTTTTGTGGGCGTGTTTTTCAATTTCTTCAAAGTGGAGGGGCTTATTTATAGAAATTAGAAATCTTGGTTTCTTTGGACCTTTTGTGCTTTTGTTTACACTGTGGGATATTCACAAGAAATTTTTTTTCTCTCTCTCAGTTTAATTCTGTGGGTTATATGTGTTTGTATAGAAATGTGGTTTTTGGAACTTTGGCTGTTTGTTTTCATTGTTGGGATATTCTCTCTTCTCCTTTCTCTCTATTTAACATGGATTTTAGTGTGTTAGTTAAGAGAATTATTAAATTTCAAATCATTATTATTCAGTGATATTATGCCTCTCATTCTCATGATAGGAATCCACGACACGGAATAAAATTCTTTTTTTATTTTTTGGGGATATATAAGATAGGATTATCTTATAATCTATGTGATAGGTTACATTTACAAAAGCGGAACTTGCAAGAGAAGGAATTCTTATGGTGGGGATAACCTTATTGGAGGTGTTTTGAGAACCAATTTGAAAGGGTTTGTGTGGCTTAGTTTGGCGCGTGTGTTAGGATATTGGGGGTAAAGGTTATTTTAACCCTTCGTAACACTATTTACAATTCATTTGTTAAAATAACCAACTCATCCTCGCACTAATATATCCAATGACTTTATTCGTTGGCGGTAAGCTTTAACAACCATCTTTGGCGACCAACTATGACAACAACCTCAGGCGGCTAACTCTGATGGTCAACTCAATGAAAACTACATCTGACGTTAATTTTGATGACGACAACCTTCGACGATCACCTCCCATTGACCACCTATGTGACTAACTTCTGCACCCAATTCATAATGTTTAATAGTTTTCTTTTATAATAATTTGACATTTTAACATATAGAAATACTTTGAGTGTATAACATATTAAACCTGTTGGAAATGGCTCTTGGGTTTACGCCCATAGCAAGAGTTAAAAGAATCCCACGTTGGAGAATTAAACAATGCCTTAAGGGGCCGTTTGGATTGAGGTTTTCTCAATGTCTAGGAATTAAGGATGTCTGGGAATAAAATTACTGGGAATCAAGGATGACTATGTTTGGTTGTGCATGGGAAAACAATGTATGGGAATAGTATGTGGGAACTAAAAAAAAAAAATTGAGATTGTGAAAACAAGTCTATGAGGGTATGCCCAAAGTGGACAATATAATACCATTGTGGAGATAGTTTGAGGGTCTTGTCCCTATCAAGCATTTGTTGAAATGCCTTGAATCTGTTTGTTGGCGCTTCAAACAACCAAGTACGGGCGTCTCGCTGCCCGGCTCGCTGATCGGGGTCTAGGGCAGCGTGCCCTGGTGAGGGTTCGGGGGCAACGACCCCAAAACCTATTCAGAATTCGTATTCAACATATTTATTTATTTGTAGTTATTTACGATTATGACCCTAGGGTTTAGAGTAGTGCGTTATATAAACTATCTAACCCTAGAGGCGTCGTTGTGATGTAAATTTCTGAAAACATTCTCTCTAATAATATTGTTCTCCCTCTGCCCATAGACGTAGCTAACACACTGTTAGTGAACCACGTATATCTGTGTGTCGATCTTTTCTCTCTCTACGTTCTTTTTTTTTTTTTTGTGTTCTTTAATTGTCAATTTTGTAACAATACGATCACTTAAATTATCTACATGATCGCTGACCTCTGCTACACGATCATTTATAAAATACTATACGATTGCTTAAATTATCTATACGATCGCTGAGCTCCTCTACACGATCGTTGAGTAACAAAATGCTATACGATCACCTACCCAATGCTATACAATCGCCTACCCAATGCTATACGATCACTTACCAAATGCTACACGATCGCTTACCAAATGCTACACGATCGCTAAGTAACAAAATGCTATACGATCGCCTACCAAGCGCTATACGATCGCTTACCAAATGCTACACGATCACTTACTAAATGCTACACGATTGCTGAGTAACAAAATGCTATACGATTTCACGGTTGGAAGGAAGGAAAATCGTGGTAGGAGGCGAAAGAAGAAAAGAAAACCCACACTTCTCATTGGGTATGCAATTCCTTCATTTGTGTGGGTAAAAGATACCTAGGAATTGCCTTTTCCAAGATAAATAAACAAATCTCACAAACCAAACATGGGCTTTGTAAACCCATTCCCATTTCCACCACCTTTTCCCTCTAACCAAGCGGCCCCTAAAGGTATAAATACCAAGGCATGTTAGAGGTAAATCCAAATTGTAGTGGTAGTGGTAGTGGAAGTATAACCCTTTCACCACACACATGCGCTATTTCTGTTGCCAGATGGTCTAACGGGCGGACGGTTTCAAGTTCGGGTAACCGCGCTTGCGCAAGAAAGAAATAATTTTTTATTACTTACCCGTTTAACTTTTAACCTAAAATTAAATATCTTGATAATAAATAAGTTTTATTATTGTGTCTGTTTCTTCCCTTTATGATTTATTATTCGTGACTGTTTTTCTTCTCGTTGACTCTTCAACCCTAGCCTTATAAGCTTCTTCTTCTTAAATCCAGAAACACCGATATAAAAAAAAGGTTTTTCAATATCTCGTCTTCTGTACTCTTCTTCATATGTACTATTCTGTTTTGAGCATTATTTCCCCTCGATTCCAATCCATCTTCTAGCGAGTGCTTGCCTGAATTTGGATGTTGTGTTAACCTTGGGGAGCAACCGGCACAACGATTGACATCGAGGTTGCGCCATAATTGCTTTCAGGGTAGTGGTTCCTCCACTGTGCAACAACTCTTCAACATCTGTTTTTACATTCTGAAAGCAATTAGATTTTCTCCAGATGTCGATCAAGAACGGTAAGGTCCTCTCTGACCTGTCTAAATTCGAACCACTCGATAGAGTGAATTACCGCTGCAGGTTCCAAAAATTAATGATCTTCTTTGAGCAATTGGAAGTTGATTATATCCTTACCACAGAAGCACCTGCTATTACTAAAAAGGATTCTACCATCAATGATCCAGAATCTTCCAGAGAACCTGTCGCTGTTTCTGACCAATCGAGGCAACCCTCCGAGATCGATCCTGATAAATATGAGAAAGACAACAAAACAGTCCATGGCCATTTGCTAAACCATATGCCAGACCCCATGTTCAATTTGTTTGTGGTCCAAAAATTAGCTAAGGCAATATAGAACACATAGAAGTCTTGGTATAGAGGAGATGATGCTAAACGAAAAAAATACGTTGTTGGAAAGTGATTACAATTCCAGATGATCGACGAGAAACCTGATGTTGATCAAATCCATGAGTATGAAAACTTAGTGGCAAACGTTCTTTCTGAAGGAATGAAGATGTGCGAAATTCTCCAAAAAAATGTGCTGCTTGAGAAGTTTCCCCCATGCTGGAGTGAATATCGAAACCATCTAAAATACAAAAAGAAGGATCTGACACTCAAGGAGCTCATTGATAACGGGCAGAAATGCATGTTATTACAGCGTAAAGTCATAAAACAATGTAGGATTGCGATGATAAAAATATACAATATTACGTCCAAAAGCATTAAGTTCACAACATTGCGATCGCATGCATCCATCGCATTAAAATAGTTAACTTATATATTTTTGTGTAAGAAAATGTGTTGATGCAAGGCGGAAATGTGATCCAAAGAAATTAACGTTCGAACGCATTAAGAGATTGCATTGACGCAAGGCTATGCGATCATTTGCGCTCACGAATATCTGCTCAAGAAGGTTGCCGCATAGAGCTGGCGCATCATGGTGGGTGCATCTGAGTGAAAAGCTTAATAAATCACGATGGGATAGAAAGCTGATGACAGTCGATTCCAAATTAAGTTGACAAGCCGTTAATGACCTATTGTAGCAAGTACACTTAACTTTTCGGTGATAAATATTCGGCGCATCAGACAGAGAATTAATGCCATCCCATCAGTGCAGTCATAAGAGAGAAGAAGCCTTTCACCCCGAAGCTCTATAAATACCGAAGGCCACCTTCAGTGAAGGAGTTAGCCAGTTTTGAGAGTTCGTTTAGTTCGATAATTTTCTCTATAGATAGCAGTAGCCTTGTTCATAATTTTCTTATACTTAGAAGGCGGAGCGAGAGAAGGGAAGAGACGCCGGAAGATCGCCCTAGTCAGCTCGAGAGAGAACCCAGGAGACGTGGAAAAACAGAGAGAGGGCCGACTCTTGCGAGAGCAAGATTATCTTTTGAACAGAGTAGAGAAGAACAGTGTAAAAGCCTTGGGAAGCAAAAAATTGCTACCAGGCTCTTTATTCTTATTCCGTATTGTCATTCTGTATTTCGATTATATATTTATAAAATGGAACTTGCTTATCTACATCTGTTCACTCTCTTTAAAACACGCATGAGTAGCTAAATCTATCGAATGGGTTAAGAAGAACTTAGCTAACATGACCTAGAATTTTCATTGCATGCGATCATCTTGTCTTATGTTGCGTCCATCACCCCTTTAGAGCTACTCAAGAGAGAGTCTAAAGAAAGAACTTAAGACTTGAGAGAGCTAGGTTAGAATCTAGACTCGAGAGAGTAAAATTAGATCTGCATAAGCAAGACATAGAGACTTAGAGATAAGCTTTGTTTATCAACATGCATCGCATGAACCCTAGAGATAGGTGATGGTATTATGCGATCGTCTTGTATGTGTGTGTGTCAATTGTCATCGCATAGACAAGAATAGAGGCTTATGTGTAAGTCCTATAGACATCATCGCATATATCACATGCGTTCTAAAACTAGAAGCCGTAGCACTTGCGTTGAGAGATGATTTGTTATTATATGTGTGTAGCATAATCGCATAACATGAACGTAGTCCTAGGAAGTGTTAGCTGAACCCCTTCGCAACCTGTTCCCCTGTATATTCATCGTATCTTCCGTAATATTAACTCTTTTCTTAACTCCGCCACATATATTTTATACTGTAAACAACAACCCAACCAACTCTTTGATTTATTATTACCGCAAAGTGATCTAAAAATTACCACCGCATATTGTTTTCCTTAGTCCCTGAGTTCGACCCTGGGCTTACCAGACAACTCAGTAGGATTTATACTTAGATCTTACTAAGAAAACTTGTATGCTCAACGAATTTTCCATCAATGCAACCCCTACCATTATTTCATCGCATAAAATAAGGCATCACTCATCAGTCACATGAGCACGAAAAAAGCCAAAAGATTAAAAGATAAGTTAATTTATGAAAATCTGAATTTAGTTGGTGCTAACTTGGTTGATTCTTCTACTGATAATAAAGACAGGTTAAAAAATCATAATAAGCTAAGCAGCTTGACAAGAACAATTCATCTCACAAGAAAGGCATCACGAACCTACTGGTGGGAAAAAAATTGATTTGCTATGTTTATGGGAAGCCTGAGTACAAATCCTACCAATACAATCAAAGGAAAAGAAGGCTAGATCAACGATCCACCCCACAAGCCAATCTTCTGAATAAGATGACATAATAATTGCGGTTGTGGAAGCCAATCTGGTGGAAAATAAATTAGACTAGATTCTTGATACCAGAGCTTCAAGACACTTTTGCTCAAACCGAGAGCTCTTCCAAGACTACTAGGATTCTATTGATGGAGAGTATGTATTCATGGGTAACTCTGCCATGACAGAAGTACTTGAAAAAGAGAAGATTCTTTTAAAATGAACCTCTAGAAAACTTTATCCTTAAGTAATGTGTTGTATGTACCTTCATTACGTAGGAACCTGGTGTTTGGAAGTCTATTGGACCAGGCTGGACTTAAAATTGTACTAGAAACTGACAAAGTTATCCTCACCAAGAATGGAGATTTTGTTGGTAAGGGGTATCTAACTAATGGTCTTTTTGTCTTGAATACTGTTCCTATTGCGAATATAATGAATGCAAGTGCTTCTAATTTTGCTTACATAGTTGAATCTCTTGATATGTGACATGGTAGACTAGGTCAAGTAAATATTGCATCGGTTAATAAACTTAAAGAATTAAAACTGATTAATGCATCTCAAACACGTGAAATTAGTAAATATTCTATTTGTATGAAAGCAAAGTTTATCAAGAAACTTTTTAAACCTGTCACTTATAGAAATACTGAATTGCTTGAACTGATTAATTCTAATTTAGCTGATTTAAAAAATATCACAAGTAGAGATGGGAAAAATTACTACATATCTTTTGTTGACGATTTCTCTAGATATACTAAAATTTATGTTTTAAAAACAAAAGATGAAACTAGTAGTATGTTTTTGAAACATAAAGCAGAAGTTGAAAATCAATAAGATAAGAAGATTAAAAGGTTAATGTCAGATAGAGGTGGTGAATACAGTGACAATTATCTTAAAGAATTTTGTGATTCAAATGACATTATTCATGAACTTACTGTACCCTATTCACCACAACAAAATAATGTAGCAGAATGTAAAATTAGAACTCTTAAGGAAATGATAAATGCTATATTGTTAAGTTTTGGACTGTCTGATAACATGTGGGGGGAAGCTATAGTTTTTGCTTGTTTTAGTTATGGTTTCTGCCTGTTTTATTCTTAATAGGACACCTCATAAAAATTTGGATAAGACACCTTATAAACTTTGGAGAAGTTATGCACCTAATCTCAATTACCCGAGGGTGTGGGGATGTTTGGCTAAGGTAGTATATTTTGCATTCAAGGAACCTATAGTAGGATTAAAACTTTTGATTGTGTGTTTATTGATTATGCTCAAAATAGTGCTGCATATAGATTTATATGCTTGAATGATAGATCCCTTTGTGAATATAGGGATATCGAATTCTTTGAACATATATTTTCAATGAAAAAGGCAAAATTTGAATCATATAGAACATCTAGTTATGAGAATGTATCTACTTTTATGCGTTCTTCATTTAATAGTATGTATGAAACTGAAAATGATAAAATTTCTAGTAGTATGCATGAAATTGAAGATGTTAGGACCTTTGATAGAATTCATGAAATTGGACCTAGAAGAAGTAAGAGACAGAGAACTGAGTAACATTTTGGTCTTTATTTCTTGAATAATTCTTTAGTTGAAAGACCAGATGATATTGACTGGTAGTTTGCATGTATGTATCTAATAGATGAGGATCCTAAAACTTACTAAGAAGCCTTAAGTTCTGTAGACTCTCGCTTATGGAAGGAAGCCATTAGGAGTGAACTAGATTCTCTAACTATGGACCAAACTTGGAACTTAGTGGATCTTTCTAAAGAAAGTAAGCCTATTATGTACATGAGTTTTCAAGAAGAAAAAAAGACTAGATGGTTTAATTGAAAGATACAAGGTTAGGTTAGTAGTAGTAAGATATACACAAAAGCAAGGTATTAACTACTTTGGCATATATTCCCTTATAACAAATATAGCTCCAATTAGAGCCTTGATTGCACCACCTTCCATTCATGGACTTCTAATTCACCAAAAGGATGTAAAAACAACCTTTCTTAATGGTAATCTAGAAGAAGAAATTTATATGATATAGCCTGAAGAATTTATAGTTGCGGTCAGAAAAATAAAGCATTTAAACTTAAAAAATCTCTTTATGGTCTTAAGAAAGCTCCCAAACAATGGTATGAAAAATTGAACAATTCTTTAATAAACAATGGGTTCAAGGTGAATTTCTCAGATAGGTGTGTTTATTCAAAATTGTTTGAAGGAGAGTGTGTAGTTGTATGCTTGTATGTTGATGATATGCTCATCTTTGGAACAAATATAGAGGTAATAAATAATACAAAGTTGTTATCATCACATTTTGAAATAAAAGACCTAGGAAAAGCTGATGTAATACTTGGTGTTAAAATAAAGAAAACTGAAAATGGTTTTTCTCTGTGTTAATCACACTACATTTAAAATTATTAAAGAAATTTGGCTGCTTTGATGATCCTCCAGTAAGAACACCTTATGTTGCTAGTATAAGTCTTAAGAAAAATAAATAGGTTAGTGTGTCTCAATTTGAAATGCAAAGATCATAGGTAGTGTTATATTTCTAATGAACTATACTAGATCTAATATTGCATACGCAGTGAGTAGATTGAGTAAATATATACATAATCTTGATAAAGATCATTGGGATGCTTTTCGACGCCCATTGAGATATCTTAAGGGTACAATAGACTATTATTTACATTTCAATAACTTCTATGCTGTGTTAAAAGGTTATTGTGATGCAAATTGGGTAATTGATAGTGATGAGGCCAATTCTACTAGTGGATATGTATTCTTACTTGACGGAGGAGCCATATCATGGAAGTCTACAAAACAGCTGTGTCAAATCCACCATGAGATTTGAATTTATTGCTCTAGAGTTAACAGGACAAGAGACTTAGTGGCTTAGAAGTCTATTAGAAGATGTACCATTGCGGAGGACATCGATACCAATTTTGGTACATTGTGATTTACAGGTTGCCATAGAAATTCCAAAAATAATGTATATAATGATAAAATGAGGCATATCTGTCTTAGACACGAAGTTGTGGAACAATTGTTAAAAGGAGGAGTTATTTCCTTGGACTTTGTAAGGTCCGAGAGGAATCTAGCTGACCCTTTAACCAAAGAACTAACAAGAAAAATAATTTTAGAATCCTTAGTGAACATGAGATTTAAACCATTATAATGGTCCATAGCCCTTTATCTGGGTGGTTTATGCAATAGACTTGATGGTCCATAATCCTTTTTTTGGAAGGTCTATTATGATAGACTTGATGATCCATAGCCCTTTATTTGGATGATCCTAGTACGACAACCTTTAAATGATCCATAGCTCTTTCTTTTGGTGGTCCTGATATGGTGAAGGTGTGGCTGCTTTCTATGAAAGAGTTTAAGGGTCTCTTTCTAGAGCTTTTACAGTGACCTAAGGTTTATGTGCATGGCCGTATTTAGCACACTCTATATCACAGAATCAAGAAAAAAAAAATACCTGGAGTAAAATGTGTTGTGGGGTCTCAACTAATGTTATTGAAAGTTCAAGAGGTATTCACTTTCTCTAAAGAAGTTGTTGCCCCGCTTCACTATGCATCAATTCAAATTGTTAGATATTGGTGTTTATGTTTGATCTCCTATCTTTGCTTAGAACAATTTCTTCAAATAATTTGTTTTATTTTAATTTTGCTATAACATTCATTTGTAGGGAATTGTTGGAAATGACTCTTGGGCTTAGGCCCATAGCAAGAATTAAAAGAATATCACATTAGAGAATTAAGCAATGCCTTAAAGATATAAATACCGAGGCATGCTAGAGGTAACTCCAAAGTGTTGTGGTGGTGGATGTATAACCCTCTCACCACATGTGCATGTTGCCACCATCGTTCGTCCGTCCAGTCGGACGGGCAGGTTTCGGCTTGCACAAAAAAGAAATAATTTTTTCTTACGTATCGATATAATTTTTAACCTAAAATTAAACATTTTAATAATAGATAAGTTTCATTATTATGACTATTTCTTCCCGTTATGATTTATTATTTATGATTGTTTTTCTTTCTGTTGCTTCTTCAACCCTAGTCATTTTCATAGCTTCTTCTTCTTAAACCCAGAAACACCGATTTGAAAAAATAGGTTTTCTAATATCTTGTTTTCTATACTTTACTAACCTTTCTTCATTTGTTATGTTCCGTTCTGAGCATTATTTTCCCTCGATTCCAATTCATTTTCTGGTGAGTACATGCCTAAATTTGGACGCCATGTTAACCTTGGGGAGCAACCAACACAATGATTGACACTGAAGTCGCGCTGTAATTGCTTTCAAGGTGGTGGTTCCTCCACGGTGCAACAACTCTTCGACGTTTGTTTTTACAAAACCAAACATACTTGAATACAAAAACACTTTTGAGAAAACATAACCCGACACATGAGTGTTTTTATTTTATACAATTTTAACAAATTTTTGAAAAAATAATGGTTCCTAGTTAATCCAAACATGGCCTCATATATAATTTGTTTCATGGTTCTCATCAAAATTTAAAACAAGAAACAGTGTATATGTGGAAAAAAAATCATTCATAAAATCAAACTATAGAATAAGATAAATAATCCCCCAAGAAGTCTTTCACCATGATTTGTACACTTTAATTCAATTCATATAATACAACAACTTATTTCAATATTGCGAGTTTCTCCTTGAGAAACGTGCATGATCAACCTTTTTTCTTGAAATGCTTTGGAATGACAATCTACCATAATATTTTTTTTTTGTTGAATAATGTATCAAAGTTGACATTAATTTTTATATGTCATCTTGGTGGTGGTCTATGTTGGGATTGGTGTCCTAATCTCGGTAGTCTCATAGTTTGTAAACATTATGTACACACATTGTTATTAATAAAATAAGTATTATTTTATTTGCATTTCTTCAAATCCAATAAACTAAGATATGTGGTTATTTCATGTAACTTAAGCACGTATGTGAGACATACAAGTGGATCATATCTTAAGTAATAACCTAAATGGTTTGTAGTATAAGAATAAAGAAGGGATACCTTATCCTGGTGACACTATGGATACGACTGGCTTTGTAGATGTTTACGTGTTGTAAAGTGCTACAAATGGTTTGATCCTGACCATTCATGTGGAGATATGTGAGCGAGGCTATCCTATATAAAGAGTTTGTATAGACCGGACCACGAGATGATTAGTCTCTTTATATAACATCGTTGATAGTTGAGATTTACATCTCACTAAAATGACCATAGGTGACATGACCTTAATCTTGAGTGAGTTGGAAACTCCTGCTCATGAGGGCGGTTCTTTGATTAGTATGGGTGAGAGTGGTTAGATTGCCAACTCAACAAGCCTACCTTTTTGGGGATTCGTCTGATTGGGGAGTTGGGAACTGAGCTACACAAGACGAAATTTACTCATTCCCTGAAGTAGGGGTAAGTAGATAAATTGCTCCCTTAAGGGCTGATTCCGGGTCTTGAACGTAGTGGCCACACTCTCTCTTTGGAAGAGAGGACTCAGTCATAGTAGGACTATGACTTATTGTTCATTAGATGAATCAATGATACTTAAGGAGTTAGATGTAACTACAGGGGCAAAACAGTAAATTGGCCCAGCTGTACTTACGAGTGATTTGTGAAGGGTCATCGCACTATTGATTGGTCATATGGATACAAAAATATATCTGTAGTACGAAGAGTGCAACTATCGGTCTTTACTAGAGTGATCAACAGTTAACGGATTGTGGATCTCGTGACTAAAGAGTTTAGTCAGTTATTCATGTACTGTTGGAGCTTCAAGCTATATGTCCATGAGGTTCCCTTGGTAGCTCATGGGTTCAAGTTGAGAATCATATTTTGGGTTGATTTGAAGTGTTTAAATTAATAAGAGGAAATTCAATTATATGTGATATAATTGATATGATGTATTAGATATATTAATTGGAGGAATTAATATAAATATGATTTATATTGAATACCATAAAATAGAAAAAAAAACTATAGTTTATATGTTTCATATGATGAAATATTAAAACTATAGGTTATAAATATAATATGATAAGTTGGTTATCATATTTATTTATAATATATTAATTATATAATAATTAATTCTTTTTCTCTAATAATCGAATTAGTTGGGGGTTATTGGAAGTTTTATGGTAACTGTGAGATAAAAAGAAAAATTGTTTTCCAAAATTTGGGGGTTGAGTCATTAAAAAATATCTCACAAAAAGGCTATCAAGTAAAAAGAGTTTTTACTAAACGATAGCGTTGAGAGCATACACAATAGCCACGAGTTGACTAATAGTTACTCGTTTGATCGTTGCTACCCGATCGATTAGCAAAGTCTATATGATAGGCTTCATCTTCTAAACGATCGAGTACATTGTCTATGCGATAGACAATCTTCATCTCCCACTTACTCAATCGTCTACTCGATCGTCTACCTCTTGGTTTCCTTAATCTAAGATCATATAGAGCACACAAGTCCTGGATTCTCACACCGAGAATACCAAGGTAACACGTGTGGTGGTGTTCTAATTTAGTTCGACGTGTTGGACTCGGTTGGATTCGAGGTGCATTCAGACGATCGTTGTGTTCGTGTTCATGTTGACTGAACGAATTGCCGAATGGTCGAGGGATACTTGAAGAAGAGTTCTTCAAAGGTAAACATACTCTATCCCTTGTATCTTCTTGTAGCATGCTGTAATTTCTGTATATGCATAATCCGTTCGTTTCCGTTTTGACTGTAATTGTTTGTGTTCATTTTGAATGGGATTTGGAACGATCCACTTTCGCTGCTCATGGAAATCTCTGTTTAAGATTTCCTTCAGTCTATACTTGGCAACCATCACTCTAGATATAAGCAGTGGCGAATCCATAATTAATTGAGGGGTGCACGAATGCATATAATGTTTGAAATTTAGCCCATTAACTTATAATTTTGTGTTTATGTATAATTCATAAACTTAAAAATTGTTTAACAGATATTTTAATTTTAATCTTTTGTGTTTAAAAGATATCTAAAATATCAAGTTTGCATCTAATACATCTCTTACATATTAGAAAATATTAAATATTAAATGTTGTATTAGACATTAAACTTAACTTATGCTTAATAGGTACGATTAAACATCTTTTGAAAATTAATGTATCAATTAGCTATAAAATTTAAAATTTAAGATTCTAATAGACACAAAACAATTTTTTTGGGTCTTATAAAACAATTATTTTTTTAACATTTTAGTATTTATGAGATCTATTAGAAATAAATTGGAAGTAATTTATAGGTTTATTAGCTCTTTTTAAGAAACTAGAGACAAAATTGGAAGTTTAAAGATTTATTGGTCACACTTTTCAAAGTTTAGGGACTAAACTTGTAATTTAATCTTCATATAAATGTAATTTACATTGATATATAGTATCTTTATTAATAACAATATTATAAACCTTTGTAGAAGTATTCACTTAGATACATAAACAAAAAATCATTGGGTTAACTTTTGTAAAATAATTTTATAAAGATGTAAAAATATTTGTATATTACATATATGAGAAAAACTAAAATTGAATTAAGTTTTTCTAACATGTTTTAAGACTACAAAAAGTTAAATATTATTATATATTTTTTAAAATAAAATATAAAGAAAATATAAATATTTGTGGTGAATAAGTCTACTAGTTAACAAAATAAAAAATTAACCTTTAATATATCCATATATTGAAAGATTAAAAATAAAACAAAATGGAGCCACAAGGTTTGAACCTTTTTTGAAATCTCGTTCAAGTAGTTTTTTTGGTACATCTTGGGTGAAATCGACTATCGAGATTTAATTAAAAAATTAGTTTTTTCTAACTTATAGATTGCTTTGGTCTTCTTGGTACATATGCGACAGATTACACTGAAATTCTATTAATTTTTGAAATATTATGTAATCTTCCCAAATCTTATACCAAATGTTAGGTATTTTTAAATTTTCTCCAAATTTAGTTATCTTTACCAAATATTATATCAAAATATTACGTAATTTTTCAAACCTATAACCAATTTTAAATTTTCAAATAAATTTACCAATTAACCAAATGAATTTTTTTAGATGGATCTCAAATGATTGAATTTTGATTATTAGATTTTTGGAACGACTAATTTTTTTTTTCAAAAACATTAGGTAAGATATGGAAAATATATAAAATCTCGATATTGATCTCGGACAAATTAACATTGAGACCGGTGAATTCTCGGGCAGATTAATATCGAGATTTAATATATTTTCCATACGAAACCTAATTTTCTGAAAAAATTTAATCTTTCCCAAAATTTAAAAATCAAAATGCAATCATCCTTCTAAAAAATTTGATTGGTAAATTCATTTGAAAATTTAGAAATTTATATAATTATGGAAACAAAAATTGACCAAAATTTTGAAAAATTTCATAAGAAATTAATATATTATTTGGTAAAGATAATTGAATTTGGAGAAAATTTAGAAATATATAAGATTTGGGTAGATTAAATAATATTTGAAAAATTAGTAGAATCTTGATGTGTAATTTTGTCAAGAGATATACCTAGAAGCCACAAACAATCAATAAGTTAGAAAAAATTATTTTTTTAAACTAAATCTTGGTGGTCGATCTCGTCCGAGATATATCGAGAAAAAAACTATTTAAACGAATTTTCAGAAGAAGGTACTAATTTTGTGAGATGAAAGCTTCAACGTGCTATTTTTGATAATTTCTCAAAAAGAGAATATAAATCAACTGATATCTATTATGTATTAACAACTAAGAGACATGTCGTTTGGGTCCTATCGTACTCATAAAAAAAAGAACTATCTGATAAACTTATTAGATTTTTCTTTTGGGAACTAATAAATTTATTAGATGATCCAAGTATATTTCCGTTTTAAATAGTTACCCCCAATGAATTCCAATACAACATTGGATAATGACATATGGGTTTGGATATTTTCGAAAATTCTCTCCATCTGTCTATAGATGATTGGATGTAGATATCTGGTTTTGGACCATTTGAAAAATTATTTAATGAAATGTGGCGATGTCATACATAACAATTAGATGCATATCTACCTCTTCTAATGATCATAAATTGGTTGTTCGTTAAAATATTAATATAATTAAATTTAGTATTACTCATCAACTTAATTTAATGATGATTTAACGGTATCAGAATAGTTGATATCGAAATTTGATACCAGTGATAAATTTGTAATAATCGAGAAGAGTCGAACAATCGTCCTACAAAGCCTAATATTCGTGTGGTGCTTAGTCATCAACACTCCAACAATAAAGTTAGAAATAATAAGACTAGACATTTAGCATATTTTTACTCCTAACAAGAATATTCCTATGTTTGAACACATGTATGATGTTATTTCTTCCCAATTAATACCGATTTTCACTTGTTTGACCATTAAAGATTTTTTACACACACAAGTGAGAGAATAAGTGTTAAATTATTAATATAATCAAAGTTAATAAAGCAATTTCTCTCTTATATATCCAATGGTGATGTAAAACTATCCGTCATAATTTAACCGGACTCCTTGATTAATTTCTCTACAATTATTGGAAATGTATACAAATTGTGGGAGGGATGACACAAGAAATCTCTTCCAAAAGAGAGTGTATAAAAGTTTATATTAAATGTGAGGTGTTATTTTGATAGGTACTAGCAATGCGACTTCACAAGAAGTTTTGTCCTTTAAGAAAGAGAGAATATATATAATTTTTATGAAACGGAATAAGAGACTATATTGTCTTTTTTCATGGTGTCGTAAAAGAAATGAGCAATATTTGGGCATGTTGTATTAAATAAATTGGAATATATCTTTTGAACTCTTTCATTTGTGTGTATTATAGCTCTAAAGCATTTGATTCTTTGGACTAGTGCGGCGGCTACCTAACCTAATAAGGGTTTGCCAAATCCCCAACATTGTAGTATTTGGGGCTATTTTACCTTAATAATATTGGCCAAATTATAATTTGTCTCAATGATTTTGTTAGTGGTATTCATTCATTTATTAATTTTTTAAAATTAATTTTAAATGTTCAATTTTAACTCTTAGAACTTCCTACTATGAACATTGTTAATTCAACATTGATTTGTTATGGATAATTCTGAACTACTTACGAAATAAATCTAAAAGAATAAGGAAAAAGGTCAAACCAATGCCAAGACAAGAGAGATTGAGCCAAGGGAAGAGAGTTGGGCCTTTAGGCAAATCCATCCCCCGACAGACTGAGGAGTCCTACTCACACACAGCATGACCCCAATTCAACACATCTACGGAATATCTAATTTAGTTATATGATAAACAGATTCTTGTAGGAGATAGGAAGAGACCCAAGTCAATTGCTACTATAAATACATTATTATAACTCTTACAAATTTAACTTCAATCCTGTTGGGATGTATACCCTAAAACCTTGTAGTTATATGTTATTTCAATCAATGGTTGATTATTTTATATATGCAATAATCCATTAAAGAAAAATCCAAGGTTAGTTTATGTAGCTTAAACATGTTTGTGGTGACATACAGCTGAATCATGTTTAAGTAATAACCTAAATGATCTATAGTAAATGGATAAGGTTTGGTGCCTTATCCTAGTGACACTATGAACATGACACACTTTGTAATTGTTACATGAGCTAGTTGCATAAATAGAATTCAAGCCCAAAATAATAGAATATGTAGTACAAGGATAAAATAATTGCATATATCGATAAAAAATGGTAAAAGACTAAAAAACCCATGCCTAGCCACCATTTTGTTTGTTTCTTCCCGATTTTCTCAAATTAAAAGCTATCACTGATAGCTGCTATCAGCTACTATCGCTGATAGCTTCTATCAATTATTATCGATGATAGTTGCTATCAGCGATAACTTTCAATTTGAGAAAAATTAATACAATCTTGAAATATTAGCTTTTTATTTGCTATCAATTATCAGTAGCTATCATTGATTCACTTTCATCAATTGGAATCAATGTTGAAATATTACTAATTAAGACTATCAGTGTCTATCAATGATAGATTTATAAATAATGATAAACTTTGAAAGAAGACTAGCAACTTTGATTACCATAGTAGTTATCACTAATAATCTTTTATCATGTCTATCTCTGATAGCAACTATCAGTCGTTATCACCAATATACTTTCGTCAATTAGAATCAACCTTGAAATATTAACACTTAAGGCTATCAATGATAGACTTCTATAACTGGTTATCACCTTTGAAAGAAACTTGATATATAGATATCATCTAAGTTTCAAATTAGTCCAAAAATCGGAGAAAGAAAAGAAAATAAAATAATAAAAAAGAATAAGGGAAGAAGCAAAAATTGGAGAAAGGGAAGAAAATAAAAATAAAAAAAGGAATAAGCAAGAATCGAAGAAAGAAAATAAAGATAAAAAAGAAGGAATAAGCAAAAAACCGAAGAAAGAAAAGAAAATTAAAAAAGAAAAAAAGAAGGAAATGAAAGAAAATAAAAAGAAGCAAAAATCGAATAAAGGAAGAATAGAATAAAAAAAAAAAGGGAAGAAGCAAAAACTGAGAAAGAAAAGAAAACGAAAAAATGAAAAAAGGAGGGAAGAAGCAAAAATCACAGAAGAGAAAGAAAATAAAAAGACTAAAAAAAGTTGTACAACAAGATAAGACAAGGGAGGGCGAAATTGAAAATTTAAAAAAAAATCGAAGATTGACTAGTCAACTCATCCATATTTGTAAATATTTTAAAGATATAATATATTTTTAGATTTTTTCTCTTATTCTACTGTGTATTACAAATATCCTAGTTACAATTGTTGTAAAGTTTGCAAACGATTTGATTCTAATCGTTCATGTGGAGACATGTGCGTGGAGATATCCTATTCAAAGAGTTTGTATAAGATCGGACCACAGAATGATTAGTCTCTCTTTATAACGCTGTTATTTGAAGAGACTTACATCTTATTAGGATGTCCATAGGTGACTTGACCTTAATCTTGAGTGAGTTGTGAGCTTCTATCTATGCGAGCAGTCCTTTGATTTAGAGAGTGGCCAGATTCGTCGACTCAATATGCCTACCAGTTTTGGGATTTGTCTGAGTGGGGACCTGAGAACTCAGCTACACAAGATGAAATTCACTCTTTCCCGTTGTTAGGGCAAGTAGATGAATTGCTCCTTTAAGAGCTGATTCCGGATCTTGAACAATGACGACTCTCACCTTCTCATTGGCTAGAGAGAGGTCTAGTTATAGTGGGACGATAACTAATTATTCATTATAGGGATCAAGGGTACTTAAGGAGTTAGAAGTAATTGGAGGGGAAAAACGGTAATTTTGACCCAGCTGTACTTATGAGCAATTTGTGAAGGGTCAACGTTGTTGGGGTTTATGCCCCAAAATCTCGTGGGTCATGTAGTTTGTAATTGTAATGTACAAATAATTTATTTATTTAATAAAATTAGAGGCATTTTATTTGAAATTTAGTAGCATTAAATCACAAAACCAATAAATTAAGATCTAAGGTTATCTTTATAACTTAAACATGTATGTGGAGACATACAGGTGGATCATGTTTAAGAGATAACCTAAACGGTCTATAGTAGATGGATAAGGCTGGGTACCTTATCCTTGTGACATTACGAATACGACCCGTTTTGTAGATGTTACAATTGTTGTAAAATGCTACAAATGATTTAATCCTAATCATTCATGTGGAGACATAAGAGTGGGGGTGTTCTATACAAAAAGTTTGTATAAGACTGGACCACAAAATAACTAGTCTCACTAAATAATACCATTGATAGAAGAGACTTACATTTCACCAGAATGACTATAGGTGACTTGACCTGAATCCCGAGTGAGTTGCGAACTCCTGCCTATGAAAGCGGTCCTTTGATCTATATGGGTAAGAATGACCAGTGTTGGTGACTCAATATGCCTACCATTTTGGGATTATCTGATTGGATACTTGGGACGCAGTTACACAAGAAGGAATTCACTTAATTCTCTATAGTTAGAGAAAGTAGAGAAATTGCTCCATTAAGGGTTGATTCTAGGTCTTGGATAATGTAGCGTCACACCATCTCCTGGCCTGAGAGGGATTTGGTCATAGTTGGACTATGACTTATTGTTCATTAGAGGGATCAGTGGTACTTAAGGAGTTAGATGTAACTACAGGGGCAAAACGATAATTTCGGCTTATATGTACTTACGAGCAATTTGTGAAGGATCAACGCACCATTGATTAGTTTTATCCAATGGATACAAAAATATATTTATAGTGCGAAGAGTGTAACTATCAGTCTAGTGGAGTGATTGGCAGTTAATGAAAATTGGTTAATTAACTATCCAAATATCATTGGAGCTTCAATCCATGGGTCCATAAGGTTCCCTCGGTAGTTCAATTGGGATTATTGAGAATCAAATTAATTTTGGATTAGTTTGAATTGTTCAAATTAAATGAGAGAATTAATCATATATGATATAATTAATTAATTATATGTAATATAATGTATTTGATGCATTATAATATATATAAAGTTTATTATGAGAGGAAATAAATATTTGAATATGATTCAAATATTAATTATATGAATTTGATTCATATAATAAAAACTATAGGTTAAATTTGATATGAATATGATTTATATTAAATACTATAGGTCAAATGAGAGAATTTTAAACTATAGTTTATATTATATTTGATATAATATAAACTATAGGTCATATGTTATATTGGATATAACATATAGTATAATAGTTATTATATAATTATTAAATTAAATTTGTTTTAATTTAATATTATTTAAATTTTGAATTAAAAGGAGGGAGTTATGAAAATAACTTCCTTCTCATTTTTCTCTGATAATCGTGGATGTGAGAGGTAGGGACATAAGAGATTCATCTCCTCCCTTTCCATTCAATGCAAAAAAGAGAGATAACATGCTTTCTTCCTTTTCTTGGTGTTTTGCAAATATCTCCTCTAAAATATCTTTCTCTACCTCTCAAAAAATAAATCACAGAGCCAATAACTCTCGTGGATTCTCACCCTAAAGATAATACCAAGGAATCAATTTAGTGGTGTCCATTTTGGTTGTTCGTGCATTCGTTACAAGAGAGGATATTGTCAAGAAGATCTTTGAGACTACAAGGTTAGTATTTTCCAAACCCTGATTCTTTTTTTAGAGTATGCTGTAAATTTTATGTATAATATTTCTTTTTTGAATTTTTACGTTTCTCTAAAATAATTAAATTGGGATCCGATTCTGCTTCCGCTGGGATTTTCACAAACCTTCAAAAGCAACATTGGTTGGTTATATCTAATGGATACAAAAATATATCTACAGGGTGAAGAGTATAGCTATCGGTCTTTAGTGGAGCGAGCGACATTTAATGAATGTTGATTAATTGAAGTAAAGAGTTTATTAATTAATCCCATATCATTAGAGCTTCTAATATGTAGGTCCATAGGTCCCTTTTCTATCTCAATAAAGATTAGTGGGAATCAATTAATTTTGGACTAATTTGAATTGGTCAAATTAGTTAAAAGGAATTAATTGTATGAGATACAATTTATATAATGTATGTTGATACATTATAATATAAAGTTTAATGAGAGAGATAAATATTTGAATATGATTCAAATGTTTATTAAATGAGTGAGATTCATATAAAAACTATATGTTAAAACATTGGGTTGTATGTCCTAAAACTCACCATTTGTAAAATTAAACAAATTCTATTTGTAATAAAGAAGTTATTGAGGTTTATTCAATAAAAATGTTATTGAATATGTAAATTGCACTAAATCCAATAAACTAAGATCCATGGTTATTACATGAGTGCTTGGATTTTATGTGGAGACATAAGAGTGGATAAGTTCAAGTAGATAGCCAAAACGATCTATAGTATACGGATAAAGTTGGGTACCTTATTTTGAGGACACCGGATGCGCCCACTTTGTATTTAGTACAAACGATGTGATCTTGATTCGTTCATGTGAAGACATGCGAGTGGATGCGTACTATGCAATGAATTTTTATAAGACTGAATCAAGAAATAAGTCACTTTTACTTTATAACGCTGTTTACTATTTAAGACTGACTATTTCAAACCAATGACCTAAGTAAGTTGACTTTAATCCCGAGTTAACTATGAAATCCTGTTTATTTGAGATTATCCTTAGATTTGAATGGATAAGAGTTGGCTCAATAGCATCGTCTCAATAAGCCTCCCATTTCATGGGTAAGACCAGGTAGATAGCTGGGGACATAGGGTGCAAGATGAAATTCGCTCCTACCCACTTTTAGGAATAGTAGAGAGGTTGTTTCCTTAAGTATTGATTCTAAGTCTTGAATAATGGGGCCCTACCCTCTCATTGGTCCGAGAGGGACTTAGATTAGTGATTGGATCATAAACCAATTGTACATTAGATCAGTGAGACTTAAGAAACAAGATGTAATCTCGGGGGTAAAAAAACTTTTGACCCAGTTGTTATTATGAACAACTAGTGAAGGGTTGACTTACTGATTATGATTATATCAACTGGGCAAAAATATATTTACATTGAGGGGAGTGCAACTACTAGGTTTTAGTGAAGTGACTCGATAGTTAATGAATGTTGATTAATTCAGTTTAAAGAGTTCAACCAATTAATCTCGGATCGTTGGAGCCCATGATCTATAGGTTTATTAGGTCCCCTATTAGGTCACAAACGGATTAAACCTTAGAATAGTTGGATGGGTCAATTTGAAACATTCAAATTCGAATTAAGGGAATCATTGATTATATACAATATAATTACACGTTTAATTGTCAAATTATACGGAATTGGAGAATTGAATAATATTTAAATTTGATTTAAATATTAAAATGCTTGAATAGGGATTCATGATAGTAAAATTGGTGATTTAATAATTTAATATTGGATATTAAAATTATTTTAATTAGTTAAATTGTTTAATTAATTATTTGAATTAATTTTATTTAAAATTAATTTTTTGAATTTTATAAAAATTCAAATATTTAAATCGGTTTTGTTTAAATTTGTTTATTTTTGAAACATTAAATTAAAATTGAATTTTGTTAAAATTTCAATAAAATTAATTCAATTTAAAATTTAAATATTTGAAAACATAGACTAAGTGGGTTTTTCCCACTTAGTCCACCAATATCTCAACTCAAAATTAACATGTTTTGGTGTCAAATTGTGGGACAAGAGAGTGACATACTGAATTTGATATAGATCAAATTCATTTCAGTTGAAGGATGAACATGTAATTTGAATTTTTGTTGAAAATTGGGTTGAAGAAAGGTTCTTCAAACCTTCAACACCAAAAACAGATTTCCTTTTCAATCCTCCCTAAATTCACCTCATTTTGAATCCCCCAATCCAATCTAAGGTCCTAGAGGATAGTAAGGAAGATCAAGTGATAGTCCACAAGCATTTGGAGTGAAGATTCAAGTTGGATTTGAAGATTGAAGAGTTCTTCAAAGGTATATCTTCAAAACCTTATTTTTAGTTTATGAATTTCTACGTTTCTATACTAAAATTGATTAAATTAGAGGGCATAAGATCCTAATTGCTTTTGTATGTTGAATGTCAACACCATCATAAAATTCATATGAATATGATTCATATTAAAACTATATAGTTTGATGTGAGAGGTTATTATTTGAATATGATTTAGATATTAATTATATGAATGTGATTTATATAAAAATTATATGTTAAAATTAATATGAATATGATTCATATTAAAACTATAAATTACATGAGAGAATATAAACTATAGGTTATTATATGTGATATGCTATAAATTATAGGTTATATGTTATATATGATAAAATATATAGTTAGTTTTAATTATATTAATTCCAATATAATAAATTTTGAAAAACAGCTCATTAGGAGTTATTTCCCATTGTAGAGAGGGATAACTCCATCTCTCATATGGGAAGAAATGACAGAGGAGAAGGGGGTGTGTGTGGTTAGCGTGAAACTATGAAGAGAAAAAGGTTTCTCTCTGCAATTTTGGATAATCTTCTTCCTCTATCAAATTGTAATATTTCGAATTTGTATGTAAATAATTAGGAAATTATGTGTTAACTTTAAAGTTTCAAAATTAAAATTGAATTATTCTAAATGTAGACAACTTTAAAAATTTAAGACAAAAAAATGATTAATTGATTTAAAATTTTACTAGCATTTAAATAAGAGACAAACAAAATACTAATTAAGCAAATATATAAGCAAGTAACTATATAAGAAATAAAATAATGATGATCTAGAAAGTTTTGTTGAGTAAAATAATAATAATAATAAAATTAAAAATAAAAAATTTCAAATCAAGTGAACAATAGTCAGTTAGTATATATATATATATATATATCACAAATATTAATGTGTAAGTCGGTTAAATTAAAAGAAAAAATAAGTAAGTTGGTGAAGTAGGTCTATAAATAGGCTTGTAGGTGCTTCTTTTTAATTAAAAAAAATGGAAGATTTTGGGAGCATTCTTGATTTTTTGGGGTTAGTGCAAGTAAGTTTTCTTATTTTTAAGTTTTGTTTATTTCTTTTCACATATACTAAACATAGTTAAATGTCAAATTCAAGCACAATTTTAAAACTACCATTAATATATAAGCTTAGTAATTTGAATAATTAAAATTAAACTTCTATTATTTACTTAGTAAAGTTTGGATTTCACTATAACTACTACTATTATTAATATTATTATTGTCGATATTACTATTTTTATTAACAATATTAATTTAATGATAATATTATTATCATTATCATTATTATTACTTAGAATTACTATTGATAATAATATTATTACTAATACAATACTAAATATTAACTTTTTATTACTATTCTCCGTCTCTCCTCCTCCTCCTCTTCTTCTTCTTAATACTATTATTATTATTATTATTATTATTATTATTATTATCATTATACTATTATTATTACTAATACTACTATTATTACTATCATTATTAGAATTATTACTTTTATTACTACTATTATTATTATTATCATTCTATTACTATTACTATCATTACTACTATTATTATTGTTGTTATTAATATCCTACTACTACTACTATTATTATTATTTTTATTATACTAATAATAATATTATCATCATCATCATCATTAAATAATTCAGCATAGCTATACTAATACTCCCAAGATTTAATAATCTTAATTTTGTAAATAAATAAGTTATATTCATCAAATTTCTTAATCTAATAGTCTTAAAACTAGTTTTAATCATAAGTATTATTTATAAAATCTATAGGACCAAGCCATAAGGAATAATTAGGATCGCAATCGAGGTAAGTAGTTTATCTCACCTTCTCTTTAAGTGTTTTATGGTAGTTTACTTTTGATATGTTGTTTTATTATGTTCTTATTATTATGTTGCATTATATGTTTAAAACACGTTTCTCTACAAGGGACCCCATGCATTATATTTGTTCACGATCATGTTAAGATCAAGTTTTAATTAGGTATAGGTTATGCTTCCAGGACTGACAGGGCATGTATGGTTGCACCCCTTTAGGCTTAATCTTACGTTATGTTTATGCTAGGGACTAGTAGGGTATGTATGGTTGCACCCCTCTAGTCTAACCTTACGTTTATGCTAATGGTTGATGTTGGATGCGACTCTGGCCCTACTGACTGCATGACCTGCTAATCATTAGATGGGTTAGTTTTCGCTTAAGTCCTCATTTTCCTACCAGGACGGAGGAACTTACGTTGGAAGCATAACCGACCACCTCACGTTATTATAAGTTTATGTTTTATGTTCCAATCATATGTTTTCATGACATATTGCATGTGACTATGCATTTCTTCACTATTATAAGTTTATGTTTTGGGTTCCAATCATATGTTTTCATGACATGTTTCATATTCCCTTTTCTGCTACTTCCGTTCCTTCGTGAATCACTTTCTCCATGATGTCTTCTTAATCCCCTAGTAGTTAATATGAATTAAACGATTACTTAACTTGTGTAAAAGAGATAACTACGTTTAGCTAAAGCATGCTAGACGACATCTTCACCGGTGAGAGAAGAAGTGAAGATGCCATTCTGATATGTCGAGAGAAGGTTAGAAGAATGTGTTAACTAAAGCGAGTAGTACTTTCAGACATAGAAGCAACCTTGTGTTCATTACGTTCGTCTCTGTTTCACCATAGACATGTGGGAGCACGACCGATCACTGAAAGGTGTGAAACGGAACCGTACTTATAACTTCAATGCAATTAAGAAACTTACGCAGTTTATATTAGTTATCTTTCTCTTTCTATTTGTACATAAGACTTGCTGCCGTATTTTGTATCATGAGCCTGTATCTTGTATCATCTAGCTTAGATTTACTGTACTTATTTTATTATCGCATTTTACTGCTTTCCTTTACTTTAACGCAATTTTATATACTTGTGTAAACACTCTTTAAAGATTGAAAAAACTTGGTCGCATATACCATGAACGTACCACAATAACCTAAAACAGTCCCTGTGTTCGACCTCGGATCACACCGAGAAACTTGCGGTGGAATTACACTTGGTTCTAACATAAGGAAACTTGTGACAACGCAAGGCATACTACAAGAATATACATAATTAATGCATATTTAGAAGTAGTATCGCATATTTATCAGTGCATTGTTTAAGAATAAAATTTGCGTTACAAGTTTATGGCGCTGTTGTTGGGAAACTGGTAACGGGGGCATGGGCTTATAGCTTAGATCAAAATTTTCATTATAAGTTTATGGCGTCGTTGTCAGGGATGAGTTAACGGTTTATTGTTTGAGTGTGTTTTTGGTATTTTGCAAGATAGATCTCTCTGTATTGGCTGTTCAACGCGGAGAGCAGTCTGACGGCTTGTGAGTGCTGGAGTGATCTAGTGACTCTAAGCGGACCCAGAGATCAAGAGAGTACTATTCTTGCAAGAGTTCATCAGGGCCAAAGTAATTGGTGAAGAAGTATGGGTAATGAAGATATGGCACCAGTAGGAAACCAAATGGGAAATTTACCAGTGCAAGATCAAGTTTTTCTTGCTGCTGACCATAATATCCCTATGAGGGATTATGCGGTGTCAGATTTTTATAATTTCTCACCAGGAATTTCAAGACCTATGGCTGAAGGAAATGTAAGTTTTGAGATAAAACCTATTATGCTGCAGATGATTCAAAATGTGGGGCAATTTGGAGGATTACAGGGAGAAGAGCCACATGCTTATCTGACAAATTTTGTAGACATATGCAGCGCATTCTCCATGCCTGGTGTAACTCAAAAAGGGCTTAAGCTATATCTATTCCCGTACACATTGCGGGATGAAGCCAAGAGGTGGGCTCAAGCATTAGAGCCGGATGAAATTAATGAATGGGAGCAGTTGGTAGATAAGTTCATGAACAGATTCTTTCCTCCGTCTGTCAACGCACAACGAAGGAGGGACGTTTTGAATTTGGAACAAAAGGGTTACGAAACCTTAAGCATTGCCTGGGTGCGATTCCGACAGTTAGTGAAAAGCTGTCCGCACATTGGGATTCTCAATAGTATTTTGACGAAAACCTTTTACAATGGCTTAAACCAATCAACGCAATCAGTTACCGATGCCTCCGCAGAAGGGGGATTAATGAATAAATCATATACGGAAGCAAAGAATATATTGGATCACATCTTCCGATAGTCTGATGAGTGGGTTGATACCGGGCTCGAGGTAAGAGGTCGAGAACAAGAGAGAGTAGAAAGTGCTGATGCGTCAACTGATACAATGAGCGCATTGGTAGATCAAATGACCACAATGACCTCACTCCTCCAAACGATGGCTAACTAACAGAGAATCTCTCTCAAGGATCAATGCAAGTTAATGCAGTGACTCACGTGGCCGCAATGTGGAGAGGGATATCCAGTAGAAGACTGCCCGTGGAATCAACAACCCGTATATTCTGTCTATAACGAATCGTTCGACAATATCTATAACCCTGGTTGGTGGGATTACCCAACTTCAAGTTGGGACGAGAATCACAACCAGGGGAGTCAGAGTTTCTATCAGAATAGTTATCAAGAGGGTAGAGGCAACTTCAATACTTCGGAATGTAACTCAGGTAATTCTCAAGGTATACCACCCTGTGACTAACTGTTCTTATATGATACCTCTTGCAGCACCTCGATTCTGGAGACATCGTTAAAACAATACATTAAAAAAAGCGAGGCATTGAGAGAATCACAAGCTGAGTCCCTTAAAGAATTAGAAGAGCAGATAGATTAGCTTACAAGGAAATTAAAGAAGAAAGCGCCTGGTACGCGTCACGAAAATTTAGGAACAAAGGGGCAGGGAGGTAAAGAATAATGTCATGCAGTGACAATGAGAAGTGGCAAAACAACAACCCTTATTATGCCAAAAGCACCAGATGCGACAACAACACCAGTAGATTTGACTGTTGATGATGACTAGTTAACTAATAGTGGATAAAGTACTAGTTCAGACGCAAGTTCACCTACAACAGATGAAGCTCTTCAAGATTTGAATTCTCAATTGACGCAACCTCCAGCTAACGAAACATAACAAACACCAGACCTCACCAGACAGCCAAGTGAACAAGAAATACGGCGGGATCCTCCACCATTCCTATCCAGGCTGAAAAAGAAAGATGATAGTAAGCAATTTCAGAGGTTTCTGGACGTTCTCTGACAGCTACACATTAATATTCCCTTGATAGAAGCATTAGAGCAGATGCCGAGTTATGTAAAGTTTCTCAAGGATATTCTCGCCAATAAGAGAAAGATTGGGGAAAATGAAACAGTTGCGTTAACATATGAGTGCAGTGCTCTATTTTAAAACCACCTCCCCACTAAAATGAAGGACCCTGGAACCTTTACATTGCCCTACACGATAAGCGGGAAGATAGTCGGGAACACGTTGTGCGATTTAGGGGCAAGCATAAATCTGATGCCCTTGTCAATTTTTACAGCTAGCCGATAGATCGATAAAGCTTTCGGAGGGCAAGATAGAAGAAATCTGATGCCCTTGTCAATTTTTACAGCTAGCCGATAGATCGATAAAGCTTTCGGAGGGCAAGATAGAAGATGTTCTCGTGCAAGTGGACAAGTTTATCTTCCCGGCAGACTGTCATATTGGATTATGAAGCCGATAGAGAAATCCCTATCATTCTGGGTCAACCATTTCTCACCACAGGGCAAGCGCTAATCGATGTGCAGAAAGAAGAACTGACCATCAGGGTCGACGATCAGAAGGTAAAATTCAACATACTCAATGTGTTGAAGTACCTAGGTGATATAGAAAACGGCCAATATATCGAGAAACTGCGAGAAGGACTTGGTATGAACCCTAGAAGGAGCTGAAGGAAGAAAATTGTGAAATCAGCGCAATAGTGGAGGAGGACTGCACCGCAATTTATGTGGAAGCAAATTTTGAACCACTCAAGTTGTCTGAATGGACTTCACAGCACATGAAGCCATCTCTGGAAGAACCACCTGTGCTAGAGTTAAAGTCGTTTCCCCTGCACCTTAAGTATGCTTACTTAGGAAGTAACGACATGTTATCGGTTATCATTTCTGCATCGCTGATTAAGGAGAAAGAAGCTGCACTCATACAGATCCTAAAGAGTAACGCAAAGGCTTTAGGATAGACCTTGGCAGACATTAGTGGAATCAGTTCTTCATATTGTATGCACAAGATTTGTCTGGAAGAAGGAAAGACTAGACCCATAGAAAGGCAGCGTCACTTGAACCTTGCCATGAGGGAGGTCATGAAGAAGGAAATAGTAAAGTGGCTGGACGCCGGTGTCATCTATCCGATATCTGATAGCAGCTGGGGGTGAGCCCAGTGCAATATGTTCCGAAGAAAGAGGGAATGACAGTCATCACTAATGACAAGAATGAATTGATTCCCACAAGAATGACTACGGGGTGGAGAATTTGTATGAATTATCACAAGCTGAATTTGGCCACTAAAAAGGACTACTTCCCACTCCCGTTTATTGATCAGATGTTAGACAGACTTGTGGGTAATGAATTTTTCTACTTTCTTGATGGCTATTCAGGGTATAACCAAATAGCAATTGCGCCGAAGAACCAAGACAAGACAACCTTTACGTGCCCATTTGGTACGTTCGCATTCCGACGCATGCCATTTGGACTCTGCAATGCACCAGGCACTTTTCAACGATGCATGATGGAAATATTCTTAGATTACTTAGATGAGTCAGTCGAGGTATTCATGGATGATTTCTCAGTCTTTGGCAGTAATTATGACTCCTGTTTGTCAAACCTTGAAAAGGTCTTGAAGAGATGCGTGGCAACGAATCTTGTTTTGATTTGGAAAAAATGTCACTTTATGGTGGAAGAAGGTATAGTTCTTGGTCAAAAAATCTCTAAAGCAGGATTGGAAGTTGATCAAGCAAAGATCGATGTAATTTCCAAGTTACCCCCACCAGTGAACGTAAAAACACTTAGAAGCTTCCCGAGACACGCTGAGTTTTATAGAAGATTTATTCACAACTTCTCCCAAATCACAAGGCCCCTAAGTGCACTCCTTGAAGCTGACCGAGAATATAACTTTGACGACGTGTGCACCAAAGTATTCAACACATTGAAGAATGCGCTCATTTCCACACCTATTTTGATTGCGCCAGATTGGACGCAACCATTTACGTTGATGCACGACGCCAGCGGATATGCTGTGGGCGTAGTTTTAATTCAGTGCAAGGATAAAGTATTGCATCCTATTTATTATGCAAGTAAAACATTGAACGATGCGCAGGAAAACTATACAACCACAGAGAAGGAAATGCTCGCAGTGGTGTTTGCACTGGATAAGTTCCGACAGTACTTAATCGGAACAACCGTTGTGGTGTATGCGGATCACTTTGTGATCAAGTATTTGATGACAAAGAAGGATGCAAAACCAAGGCTTATACGGTGGATGCTGCTACTACAAGAATTTGACCTAGAGATTAAAGACCGAAAGGGCATCGAGAACCAAGTCACGACAAGATTGGAGAATTGCGAGGTTCAAGGAAAAGAAAAAGATATTGAAGAAAGATTCCCCAATGAGCTGCTGATGGCAGTGGGCATGAATGTTCCTTGGTATGCGGACATCGTGAACTTCATCGTTTCCGGTCAAATACCAGATGACTATTCTTACTAGTAGAAGAAAAAGCTAAGACATGATGCCAAATTTTATTATTGGGACGACCCATTCCTATATCGACAAGAACCTGATCATATATTACGTCGATGCATTCCTGAGCATGAAGTCAAACACATTCTAGAGCTTTGTCATGAGTCCCCGTATGGAGGACATTTTGGGGGGCAGCGGACTGCCACAAAGGTTTTACAATGTGGCTATTTCTAGCCAACGCTGTTCAAGGATGCCTAAGCCTACGTTGTGCAATGCGATAGATGTCAGAGAATGGGAAATATGTCAAAAAGAAATGAAATGTCATTGACATCAATCTTAAAAGTAGAATTATTTGATGTTTGGAGAATTGACTTCATGGGCCCGTTTCCACCATCAGAAGGTCATCACTATATCCTGGTTACGGTTGATTATGTACCAAAATAGGTTGAGGCTATCGCATGTGCCAAGAATGATGCGGCCACAGTGGCGAAGTTTCTGAAGAAGAACATCTTTGCTCGATATGGGAGGCCACGGGCTTTAATCAACGACGAGGGCTCTTACTTTATCAACTGCATAATTGCCAACCTGTTAACTAAATTCAACGTCAGCCATCGAGTTGCATTCTCTTATCATCCACAGACTAATGGATATGCGGAGATTTCTAACAGAGAGATCAAAATCATCTTGGAGAAGGTAGTCAATACTTCCAGGAAGGATTGGTCACCTAAGCTTGATGAAGCACCGTGGACTTACAGAACTGCCTACAAAACATCAATTGGCATGTCTCCGTATGCCCTAGTCTTTGGAAAAGGTTGTCATCTAAATTGGAACATAAGGCGATGTGGGCATGTAAGAAGTTGAAGTTTGATTTAGCAAGTGCGGGGGAAGTCTGGAAGTTGTAATTAAATCAGCTGGTCGAATGGCGGAGGGACGCTTATGAAAATGCTAAGATATATAAGGAGAAAACAAAGAAATGGCACGGAGACCGCACAAACGATCGGACACTCACCGAAGGTCAATAGGTATTATTATTTAACGCTCGTTTGCGATTGTTCCCAGGAAAATTGAAATCTTGCTGGTCTGGACCGTTCAAAATCACGATTATCTTTCCTCACGGAGCAGTGAAACTAACAACTTTAGATGGGAACAACGCGTTTAAAGTCATTGGTCAACGAATTAAGCCTTACTACGGAGGCAACTTTGAGCGACGTATGGACACCATTGACTTGGGCAACCAGGATTAAACCGCTTGCGGAGGGAAGCGATTGCGGTAATTCTGAGCACTTCTTTCAACAGCATCCCTATCTATGTTTACTTGCTTTCTTTACAGTTTCCTTTACTATTTTCTAAATCATGTATTTACTGCATTTAGGATTAGCCTTTACTGCTTTCTGTAATTCTCTTCGCTTTAATTTTTTTATGTCATGTTTAAATCATTGAGTTTGTATACATTAGTAGTGTTGTTCTTTAATTTTTGTGAATGATTAGATAAAACATTAAACACCGCAACGTCTTTTCGACTTGTGTTTCTGATGACTTCAAAAAAAAAAAAAAAAAGAGAGAAAAAATCGTATGTAATGCGATGATGGGTGCATAGTGTGTTAACAAGAGACACTTTGCGGCCATTACACTCAAATGCATTAAGTTGAGGGGTGTGTTGCACTCGTATATGTCCTTTGCCTGCCCTTAGCTAAATGCACTATGTTGAGGTATCCTCCATAAATGCTTTTGGTTAAGGGGAGTGTTGCGGGGGTATATGCGTTGTTGTCCGTCCTCAGCAAAAATGTACTTGCGTTAATAGAAGCACGGTGTTAATTTATGATGCACACGTCTAAATCGAATTCAAACTATGACATCTGAATTCTTGGATTCTTGTACAGGCACAAATTTTTGTATTGCATTAATTTGTAATTATTTGTATACTGTGTTAATATTCAATACAATGAATACATATTCACTCCATTTTTGCCTGTGCCTTTTTCTTTATCTTCCTTTGTCAATATTTGTGATATTCTCAATCTTTTACTTTTGTATTAATCATTGTGTTGCCATGATGTAATATATGTTATACTTAGAAACATTTCCTATACTTAGTAAATTCAGACTAATACTTAGTTAATTCTTAGTTTAGCAGTACTTTACCTTTTATCTTTCAAAGTTCTGCTCAAACCTTCTTTTTGAAATTTTCTTCTAAGTGTTTGTTTAGTCTATCCAAACAACGCAATGAGAACCTTGCTTATCTTTAAATTTAGGGGTGAAGAAGGTCTGAGCAGATAAGATCAAGAATATGCGATGATTAAGAAAATGCGTTCATTTTTCGTTCATGTTAATAAAAAAAAATAATAATAAAAAATGTTCATACAAAGTTCCAATGTCAGCGCAAGGGAAACCCTTAAAAATGTTCCCAACCTGATAAGAGTTTAGGTGTGAAAGAAGTCTACTCGTAGTTGGATGTTCGTATGACCCTTAAAAATGTTCCCAACCTGATAAGAGTTTAGGTGTGAAAGAAGTCTACTCGTAGTTGGATGTTCGTATGACACCCGTAGGAGCAAGCCAAAACGAAGGTGAGTTTCCAAGAACAACGCAATATAAAAAAAAAAAATGTAAGAGACAACTCCTCTGAAATTCATGAGTTAAAGTTGAAATTGGCACACGACCGTAGTTGGATGTTCGTATGACACCCGTGGGGACAAACCAAAATGAAGAGTGTAACCATGACCAACAGTCTCTAATAAATAACGCAAAGTTTTGACCACAACATATAGATACATTGAGTTGTTTTGACAAGAAGAGAAAAACATTCTATTTGGAAAAATTAGAAAAGCATCTTTGTTAGATATAAGAATAAAGTAAGGCTTTGTTAAGAATTAGTAAGGATAGGAAGAAATTGCGATGTAAATAATGTGCTTAAGTGTAACATTTGGAGCAACCAATCAACGCAAAAATATAGGATAGGAATTAAGCTTTATTGCCTAAGTAGAAGATATGCTTGAGGACAAACATATATCTAAATTTGGGGGTGTGATAACTTGTAAAAATACAAGTTATTTAGACTGCCTTATCTAGATATTGCGGCCAAAAGTGAAGGAATCTGCGTTGATTGTATGAAAATTAGCTCAGAAATACAATAATTATAAATTATCGTAATTATGCCTACTAACATCTTTAAGATGGAAGAAAAGGATATTTTTACTCTGTTTTGCAGGAAAACCAAGTCACCGCTTGCGCTCAAGGCTCAAGAAGAACTGATCAATGCATCTTTGTCACATTGCGCTCGTCAATCAACAATGAAGAGACGATTAACGCAATGACGGTGCAATGCGATAGTCGATCCAGAGCTGACTTTCAACTGCATGTGGTAATAAAAACAAACACCGCATGCGAATACTCGATCGAAAGATGTAGCTGAACAATGCAAAAGCGGAGGATTGAGAGACGTGTACAACTAACGGTCTGATTGCATAACAGAAGGAATAATATCCCTCCATCTTCGAAATTTCCATAACAGCAAGTGGGGACCATAAGGCCGGAGTCAAAGATTCTCACCTATAAATACCCCATAGATTTCAAAGAAAAGATATGCTACTAGATACGGGGCTAATTGCTGCTAAAGTGTTGAGAGAAAAGGTTGAGTTGGGTGCTTAACTGAAGAAATCTGGGAAGAAGACGAGACAAGGTTGAAAGGTGAGTCTCAGTTCTATTCTGTCAAATACTCGTCGAGAAGCTTTGTGCTGAGAATCCTGCTACCGGTTGAGTAAGCCTGAGAGGGAAGCTCATCCATCCATTTGATCCATTCGATCCGGCAAGTAGATCTCCACCTGAATCGGTGCCAAGACGTTGGCGCTTGTTTGTATCTGTTTTATCTCTTTTCATCATTATATTTCACCCTCTTTATCTCTTCCTTCACACACCATGTATCAAACGCCTAATAGAGATATTAAATGTTTCGATTGCTTTCATATTCCATTTTCTGTCTACTTCCGTTCCTTCGTGAATCACTTTCTCCATGATGTCTTCTTAATCCTTGGTAGTTAATATGAATTAAACGAGTACTTAACTTGTGTTAAAGAGATAACTGCGTTTAGCTAAAGCATGCTAGACGGCATCTTCACCTGTGAGAGCAGAAATGAAGATGTCATTCTGATATGTTGAGAGAAGGTTAGAAGAATGCATTAACTAAAGCGAGTAGTACTTCCAGACATAGAAACAACCTTGTGTTCATTACGTTCGTCTCTGTTTCACCACAGACATGTGGGAGCACGGCAGATCACTGAAAGGTGTACGCCAAGAGAAAACGGAATCGTACTTATAACTTCAACGCAATTAAGAAACTTGCGCTGTTTATATTAGTTATCTTTGTCTTTCTGTTTGTACATAAGACTTGCCGCCGTATGCCATGTTCTTTGCTTAACCTTCATAGCTAGCCTTGACCCCAGCATCTTGTATCATGAGTCTGTATCTTGTATCATCTAGCTTAGGTTTACTGTACTTATTTTATTATCGCATTTTACTGCTTTCCTTTACTTTACCTCAATTTTATATACTTGTGTAAACACTTTTTAAAGATTGAAAAACTTAGTCGCATATACCATGAACATACCACAATAACCTAAAACAGTCCCTGTGTTCGACCTCGGATCACACCGAGAAATTTGCGGTGGAATTTCACTTAGTTCTAATGTAAGGAAACTTGTGACAACGCAAGACATACTACAAGAATATTCATAATTAACGCATATTTAGAAGTAGTATCGCATATTTATCAGCGTATTGTTTAAGAATAAAATTTGCGTTTCAAGTTTATGGTGTCGTTGTCGGGGAACTGGTAACAGAAGCATGGGCTTGTAGCTTAGATCAAAATTTGCGTTACAACCACCTGAGGGGAGAACGGGAAGATTGAGTATCTTTAGAGGTAAGTTTTCTTATCTTCCCCTGCCTCTCGTTTTTGTATATCATGTTTTACATATTGTTTATCCTCTCTATATTATTTTTCTCCCTTTTTAAGTTCTTCCAAAAAAAAAAATCACTGATACAAACAATTCCTCACTTCCACTACGAGAATTCACTTCCCTTTAATTGGTATCAGAGTCAAATCATATATCTGAATTTCTTTTTAGAACATAAATTTAGAGAATTGGTAGGCTGTTTTAATCATTTTGAATTTATGGATGGTTTGCACATTGGATGTCTACAAAATATTGACACTTAGTATTTATTGCTTTAATTTTGCTATCGAATTTGTAAGTTCGTGTCGCTTGAGTTAAAAAGGAGTTTAGTACCACATGGAGCAAGAACAGGTTGCAAATGAATGGAGAAATTGCATTCTATCTACAACATAATGGGAGAGCGTAATTACGTTTCCCTTTACACTGGAGCACAGAAGGGCAAGCGTAGTTACGCTTTAGTCGAAGGTTGTTACACTAGAAAATTTTTTAACCCAGCGTCGTGACACTCTTGTCGAGCGTAACAATGCTAGCACATCACAAAACTAGCATTGCTACGCTCTTGCTGAGAGTAGTAATGCTTTGTGGCTAGCGTAGTTACGCTCCGAGGCATCCGGCACACACGTCCCAGGCTGCTGGAGGTGGTGGGTTCAAGACCTGAGGTTGTCATGGAGCATTTTTTTTATTAGGAGTGCCAATTTTTGGTCTAATGTTGCCGTTTAATTAATTTACATGTGATGTATGACTAATTTTAATATATTGCATATTGTATGTCATATAGTTTAAAATCCCACCATAGGATAAACATTTTATCATGCATCATATTTAATATAATTGTTATATTATATAGTTGCATTATATATTAAGCATGCTCATGCATTATATTAAATATAAATGTTATGATTGCATGCATAGTAATATGTCCATGCATCATTATATAGTTTGTAATATAAATGTTATATTATATGGTGGATGTGTTATATTTTCATTAATTTATAATATAAAAGATATTATATAATGAAAATGGAATTGTATGAAACATAACATTACTTGAAATTATAAATGTTGTATTTCTTCTTTTGTCATCTAGATGCATGATTATAGGTTTTAATTATTTTATTAACTTTATAGGTGTTGGATTTTATGTCCTAAAATTCGTGGTTGTAAACAATAAACTTATTATGTTATTAATAAAGATGTTAATGAGGTTTTATTCAATATAGTTGTTATTGAATGTATGAATTGCTCATTTCATTTTAGAAAGAACCTAAATCCAATAAACTATTACATACATACCTGGATTTTATGTAGTGACATAAAAGTAAATCAAGTTCGAATAGGTAGCCAAAATGGTCTATAGTATATGAATAAAGCTAGATACCTTATCCTGGGGACACTATCGGATGTGGCCCACTTTATATTTAGTGCAAATGATGTAATCCTGAATCGTTCATGTGAAGACATGCGAGTGGGGGCGTCCTGTGCAAAGAGTTTGTATAAGACCAGACCAAGAAATAAGTCACTCTTTATAATGCTGTTTATTATTTAAGACTGACAATTTCAAAGCGATGACCTAGGTGAATTGACCTTAATCCTAAGCTAACTATGAACTCCTATTTATTCAGGATTATCCTTAGATTTGTATGAGTGAGGGTTGGCTCAACAGCGCCGTTTCAATAAGCCTCCCATTTTAGGGATAAAATCGGTAGATAGTTAGGGACATAAGGTGCAAGACGGAATTCACTCCTACCTACTTTTAGGGATAGTAGAGAGGTTGTTCCCTTAAATGCTGACTCCAAGTCTCGAACAAGAGGCCCACCATCTCGTTGGCCGAAGAGGGACTCGGTTTAGTGATTGGATCACAAACCAATTGTTCATTAGAGAATCAGTGTGACTTAAGAAGCAAGATGTAATCTCAAGGGTAAAACAACTTTTGACCTAGTCGATATTACGAACAACTTGTGAAGGGTTGACTTACTAATTATGGTTATATCGAATGGACAAAAATATATCTACAATAAGGGGAGTGCAACTATTGAGCTTTAGTGGAGTGACCTGATAGTTAATGAATGTTGGTTAATTGGGTTAAAGAGTTTAACCGGTTAATCTCGGATCATTAAAGCCCATGATCTATAGGTCCATGAGGTCCCCCTACTAGCTCATATCAGACTAAAACTTAAAATAGTGTGACAAAAAAATTTGAAGTGTTCGAATTCAGTTTTTAGAGAAAAGTGTTAAATATACGATATATTTAACCTAATATTTAATTGTGAATTAAACAAAAAGAGAGAGAAAATAAGATATATTTAAAATGTTGGGGTTGATGCCCTAAATCTCGTAAGGTTCTATAGTTTGTAAACTTTGCATGAACAAACTATTATGTGATTAATAATATATGATATTTTTATTCACTTTGTCTATAAAATATGTGATATTTTAGTTGTATTAACCACAAACCAATAAACTAATATCCAAGGTTATCGTTGTAACTTAAACATGTATGTGGAGATATATAGATAGATCATGTTTAAGTGATAACCTAAATGGTCTGTAGTATATGGATAAGACTATGTATTTTATCCTTGTGACACTACGAGTATAGCCCACTTTGTAGGTGCTACAATTGTTATAAAGTGATACAAATGATCTGATCTTGATCATCCATGTATTAGACATGTGAGCGGGGATATTCTATACAAAGGAGTTTGTATAAGATCGGACCACAAATTGTTTAGTCTCATTATATAACATCGTTCATAATAGAGACTTTCATTTCACCAGAATGACCATAGGTAACTTGACCTTAATTCTGAGTAAGTTATGAACTCCTACCTATGAGGGTGATCTTTTGATTTGTATGGGTGAGAGTGGCTAGATTGCCGACTCAACAAGCCTACCATTTTAGGAATTCTTCTGATTAGGGAGCTGAGAACTGAAGGAAATCAGACATGAAGATTTCTATGAGTAGCGGAAAGATCTTTCCAAATTTCAATCGTATATAAACATTACAATTACAATCACAAACGGAAACATACGGTTATGCATAAAACATAAACTACAGCATGCTTTACTACATGATCAAGGGAAGGAATTAACAAATCTTTGAAAACTCATCTTCAAGTTTCTTGATCACGAACGCTCGATCACAGTAACATAGCAACACACGAACGTTCGCCTAACACGACCGCTACATTGTATGATCGCAACAAACTCGAACTAAGCGATTGCTAAGGTCACAAACATCCTGAACACCGCAAACAATCTCCACAGAACATCGACTGTGTTGAGTTGAGTATGACACCACCAAAAAGGTTACCTTGGTATTCTCGGTGTGAGAATCCATAGAGTGGTCTCTGTGTGGACTGGTTAGAGGCAGAAACTGAAGGAAGAACAATTGTGTAAAAAATTGAGCAAGTGGGAGATGAAACAACCTATCGTATAGCTCGATGCCCAATCGTTTAGTAAAAACTATGCGATCTTCTAGGAAAAGCTATGCGATCGTTTAGCTTATCGTCTAGCTGAATGTCTATCGTTTAAGAACACCTTTTAGCTAACTCCAAGCTGTCGCTTAGTAAATCTGATTTACTTGACAGCTATCCGTGAGTAATTTTCGAGATTGGAAATCTCAAATCAACATTGCAAATCATACTAAATTAGGAAAACATTTTTTCTTTTATCTCATGGTTACCATGAAACCACCAATAACCTCCCACTCAATTGGTTATTAGAGAAAAATAGATAATTATCCAATAATTAATATTATTATAAATATAAATGATAACCAACTTATCATACTATATTTATAACCTATAGTTTTAATATTTCATCTTATGAAATATACAAACTATAGCTCTTTTCCTATTCCACGGCTCTTAATGTAAATCTCATTTACATTAACCCTCCACTAGATGTATCTCATACACCACACCGATCATATCATATAAAATCGAATTACCTCTTGTCAATTTAAACATTTCAAATCAACACCAAGAACTAGTTCTCAACTTGAATCCATTGAGCTACCAAAGGGAATTTATGGACCTATAGCTAGAAGCTCCAACGGTACGTGAATAACTGACTAAACTCTTTAGTCATGGGATCCACCATCCGTTAACTGCCAGACACTCCACTAAAGACCGACAACTGAACTCTTCTTACTACAGATATATTATGTGTCCATCTTAACCAATCAACAGTACAACAACCCTTCACAGATTGCTCGTAAGTACAGCTTAGCCAATAACTGTTATGCCCTCGTAGTTACATCTAACTCCTTAAGTACTATTGTTCCCTCTAATGAACATAAGTCATAGTCTTACTATGACTGAGTCCTCTCTTCTAAAGAGAAGCTGTAACCACTATGTTTAAGTCTCGGAATCAGCCCTTAAGGGAGCAATCTATCTACTTACCCCTGCTTCGGGGAAGGAGTGAATTCCATCTTGTGTATTGAGTTTCCAGCTCCCAAATCAGACAAGTCCTAAAAAAGGTAGGCATGTTGAGTTGACAATCTGACTACTCTCACCCATACTAATCAAAGGTCCGCCCTCAAAGGCATAAGTTTCCAAAACACTCAGGATTGAGGTTGTATCACCTATGGTCGTTTAGGTGAGATGTAAGTCTCTAGAATAACGACGTTATATACAGAGAGAATCATCTCGTGGTCCGATTTTATACAAACTCTTTGTATAGGACACCTTCGCTTGCATGTCTCCACATGAATGGTCAGGATCTACCATCTATTAGTTTACAACACTTGCAGACCCCTACAAAGCGGGCCGTATCCGTAGTGTCACCAGGATCAATAATCTCTCCTTAATCTTATACTACAGACCTATTTAGGTTATCACTTAAGACATGATCTACTTGTATATCTTATATACATGCTTAAGTTTACATAAGATAACCATGGAGTTTTGTTTATTGGATATGAGTAAATGCCAGAATGAAATAACAATTATTTTATTCATAAAGAATGTGTATAATTACAAACAACGAGACTCTGAGAGAATTAGGATACCAATCCCAACAGGAACACAGCTACACAAGATGAAATTTATCTACTTACCCTGCTTCAGGGAAGGATGATGGATAAATTGCTCCCTTAAGGGTTGATTTTGGATCTTGAACAATGTGGTACCACACCCTCTCCTCTCCAGTTTTTGGGTTAATTTGAATTGTTCAAATTAAAAAGAGGGTGATATAATTAAATTGATTAAATTATATATGATATGATTGTTATAATGTATTTGATATATTATAGTTTATTTGGATGAAATAAATATTTGAACGAGATTCAAATATATTTTTTATGAATGAGATTCATAGTTGTTAAATTTAATATGAATATGATTTATATTAAATGCCATAAAATAGAGAAAAGGAATAAAATAAATTTGTGTCTCTTCTTCCTTACAGACTTATGTGAGTTATTATACGATTGGAGGACAGAAACGTTCTGAGTTCTCAATCTTCTTGCTCATCCAAACTCAAACAAACCCTCCAAACTACAATAATTAGGCCCACCACCCCTGGACTCTCACCCTGAGTATTCGAAGGCTCCCTGTGATAGTGTCTATTTTGGTTCGTGAAATTCTTGAAGAGAGTCTTTAAGGGTTGCTGTATTTGAGTTCGTGTCGTTCGAGGAATCTACAAGAAGAAAAGTTCTTCAAAGGTAGTGTCCCTTAAACCCTTTTTCTTTATAAAATGCATGCTGTAGTTTATATATAGAATGCATATCTTGTATATTTACTATAAATTTGATTTTCAATCAAAATGAAATTTAGACGATCTGCTTCCGCTCATGGATCTCTGTAAAACGCTCCTTCCGAGTGTCATGCTCCAAGTGGTTCTTGCGTACATGCAAATGGCCAGCAGGTCGTGGGTTTGAAGCTTAGGCAGTTTCCTCAAGTAGTTATTTTTTTTTGTATTTTCAATTATTATGTTATTTAATTACTTTTTAATTAATTAAATTAATATAAGAGTTATATTAAAATGATGCATGATTTTATATTTTATCCTATGGCGAGATTTTAAATCTATATGGCATACGTTATGCTATATAATAAAATTAAATCATACATCACATATATAAAATAATAAATAGCAACTTTGGACCAAAATTTAACATCCTAAGCAATTAATTAAATTAATATAACTTATATATGATGCCCAATTAATTGCTTAATAAAAATTTATAAATTTATATATTGTAAATTTTTACTCGAAAATATTAGAATTAAAATATATATATAAACATGTATTTTGAAAAATTTAATACTCAAAATTGAAATATAAAAAAATTAATATACATATTGAAAATTAAAATAATATATAAATCTAAATATTGAAAAAAATTTAAAATTCAAAATAAAAAATAAAATATAAGTATAGCATATTTATTTTTTGAAGTAGCAAAATTAACAAAGAAAATAAATAAAATATAAAATATGTAAATAGATATAAAAGAAAAAAAAGAATAAATAAAAGTGCCCATTTGGGAGTTGAGATTTCAATCCAATTTAATTATATTATTATGTAAATTTCATGGTTGTAAAATATTAAGGTTAAGCTAAATGAATGTGTTAGTTAGCAAAATTATTATATTGTAAAATTCTACTCGGTATCAGATATATTGAAAATATTAGAACTAAAATAATATGTAAACATGCATATGGCAGAAGTTGAAATATAAAAAATTAATATACATATTGAAAATTATAATAATATATCAATAAATTTGGAGAATTTAAAATTTAAAATTTAAATAAAATATAAATATAGCAATTTTATTTTTTAAATAGTAAAATTAATAAAGAAAATAAAGAAAATATAAACTATGAAAATAAATATAAAAGAAAAAACAAAGAAATTAAAAATAAAAGTGTTCATTTGGGAGTTGAAATTTAAAATATGAAAAATTAATATACATATTAAAAATTAAAATAATATATAAATCTAAATATTGAAGAATTTTAAAATTTAAAATTAAAATAAAATATAAATATAGTATAATTATTTTTGTAAATAAAAAATCAATAAAAAAATAAATAAAATATAAAAGTTGAAATATCTAAAAGAAAAAGACAAAAATGAACCCACAATCAAGGGGTGGAAGGATAGTTTAGAACTGCATGACTACCAATAGGCTATGGGTGCATTTTGATAAATAGAAAAAGGGATGTTTTATAAATAAAAAACGAAATCGGGAAAAGCTACTTTTCGTAGTTTCTCAAAGTTGGCCTCATTTTCAGAAAAGTTTCTCAAATTCTAGAAACAAAAAATAAAAAGGGTTATCAAATAATTCTGTTTGTTAAAAAAAATGGGAAACAAAAACAAGAAACATGAAACAAGAACGTTATTAAGTAGGTCCTTAAATTCAATATTAGTGAGAAAACAAATAGAATAAAAAGAAAAATAAATAACTGAGAGTTTTAATTGAGACAACTAATAGTTTAAAACTTTAATTGATACAATTTTCTAAGTCTAGACATATAAATCGATATTTTGTTAAAAATTTTCATAACTATATATAAAAAAGTTATTACTATATTTACAAAGCAATGGTCCACCAACTTTTTTTTTTCATCTCACCTAATCACACTCGGGAAAATGTTAGAAAACATTATAAAAAAGAAATAAGAAAAATTTTACATATGACAAAATATAATTATACAATTAAATGAAATGTACGAAATATGTGTAGTACATTCAAATATTTTTAGAATCAAATATTTTTCTTCTAAAGTTTGAATTGATTCGAGAAAAAAATATTTTTTAAAAAAATCATTTTTACTTAAATAATTTTGATAAAAACTTATTAAAATACATTTAAAAAACTATTTTGAGTGAATCTCAAATATTCAACTTTCTTTCAAAACAATTTATATTTTAAATTAAACACTTGAAAATATATTCCAAACATATTTTTAATTTTTTTCTGACAGGTTGGTTATGTAGTATTTTGTGTTTTTGTTGATTCTTGTTGTATTAAAAAAAGTATATTTCATTTACAAATAGCAGTTTTTTTTTTTTTTTTTTTTTTTTGTAACTTTGTTACAAAATCCTCAAAATAATGGGATTCTAGTGACACATAAGAACACACATCGTACAAGACACAACCACATGAAAACAAGGCCACATAAATGCCTAAAGGACAACTAGGTTGATTGGTGGTCCTGCCAAATTCAGCTAAATTTTTTTTTTTTTTTTTTTTAAAGAAAATCATTTTCTTTCAAGATCAAAATTATTTTAGAATAGTTATAAATATAGACATTAGATCCAAAGTATTAACAGATATAATATAGTATTAAAAAAAATTTACAAACATGATCAAATTTAAATAGTCTATCAATGATAGACCATATTGGTAAGAGTCTATCAACGATAGAAGTCTATTACTGATAGACTTGAGTGTAGTATATCGTTGATAGACTTGACTATATTTGTAATTTTTTTAAAATGGTGTTATACACTTGGTTATTATTCCTAAAAATGCTACCAATTGCAATTACTCAATTATTTTTAGGACTATAAAAGCATATATTCATTTTGCTCCAAATTTTATAGGGAGAAATTCTTATAAATAAAAAAATCTAAAAAATATTAACACTTTATAGCAAAAAGTTTCAAAAGTGTTTGTATTTCTGAAACTTTTTGCTATAAAACATAAACCTTTTATAAGCTATAATGTTATATGAGGTTCCATTTGGTAACTATTTGGTTTTTTTTTTTTTTTTTTTTTGAAAAATAAGCCTATTTTATCTACATTTCTTACAATGATTTACATATTTCTAAAAACAATGGTTGAATTTTTAGCCAAATTTTAAAAACAATACAATTTTTTGAATTTACTTTTTTTTTAGTTCTCAAAATCTGGTTTGATTTTTTAAATCATTATAAAAAAGTAGATAACAAAGGAAGAAATTTTGGGAAATAGTGTTCATACACTTAATTTTTAAAAACAAAAACAAAAACAAAAAACAAAATGGTTACCAAATAGGACCTTATTTAATAAACTCTACATTATAATTCAATGATAATCGACATGATTTTCTTCTTTCACATGCTCAATACCACGTCCTCATATTTATACTAAAAAACAAATTTTTTTTATGACAAACAATAAATAATTAAGGTGGTTTGGATTTTTTTTTTTTTTTTGATATATTAGAAACTTTTGGTTGATTATGAGTAACATTGTGTCACCCTTTGAATTAAGAAAGTGGTTGAACACAATTAAATTTCTGCCCCACGAAGTTTTTATTTCAATTTCGTGGCAATTTGTGAGACCAAAGAAAGCATACCCAACCTCTTTGCAATATGCATCACAATGAACAACTAATTCATCATATGTTGCAACTCTATTTCAAGCCATCCACTAATCCATCATATTTTCAAATTAAATTATTAGATTATCTTTGACATTCAAATTGCTTTTCTTCTTTAAATGTATTTTATGGCATTATTTAAATCTGTACCAACTAGTCTTATAATTTCCATGAATTCTTGATCTACAATTTTTTTCCATATATATATATATATTAAAACGATAACTCGATTAGATTATAACTATATATGATTTAATAAAAATTGAACAACAATAAGGCTGAAACTTTCAAATAGTTTATGTTACAATGTCTAGCATTGTAAACACACATAAGAAAAAGGTCAAAGTTTTAAAATTGAGAAATTTTTACAAATAGAAAAAATGTCAAATTATTTGTCAAAATAAAAGAAACACAGATAGATACAGATAGATATGTATCAATTTCTATCAATGAATAGACTTCTGTTAATATGTATCACCATAATGTCTATATCAACTATAATTAAATTTTACTATTTGTGTAAATATTTTCTCTTATTTTTTCTATCTTTAAAATCTCCCATTTGTATTGTGCTTGATTCTCCCATCGCCAAAAATCTTATCTTGATATTCAATCTGGAATATTGTGTTTCACAAAAACAATTAAATAAGCATATTAACTTCATAGTCCATACCATAAGCTCATTTCGAATTCACATTATATATACTTCATTAAATTTTGGATGGGATAATATATAAGAAGATTTTTACATATAAAAAAATATCAAACTATTTATCGAAATAGTAAAAAATTATTGATAGAAGTTTATCACTGATAGACATTATTACTGATAGATTTCTATCAATTTTTATTACTAATAGACACTGACAGACTTCTATTAGCCTATATCAAAGAAGATTAAAATTTTACTATTTTGTGTCAATAATTTCCCTTATTTATTTTTTTTTAATTTTTGAAAATCCCTCAATTATAATTTGGTCCTTATGAGTTAGAGAAAGTTAGAATTTAGTTTGTATGATTACAAAAGGTTAGACTTGTATTTGTCCAGTTTGATTAAAGGTAATTATAATAGGTAGCACTTTTAAGACTAATAGTTAAGTGTATATCAATATTTTTAAAGCATCGCAAATATAACCAAATCTATCGGTGATAGACACATATTAGTTATATAGCTTATCATAAATAGATTTCGAGAGAATCTAAATTTTGCTATATTTGTAAATTTTTTTACATCGTGCTATATCCACTAATATTTTGAATTTGATTTCCTATATTTATAACTGATCCATAGAAACTAAATTTTAACTTTCTTCTAATGATACATTAGTTTATGGTGGGTCCTGATTGAAACTGATTAACATATAACGTAGTGACACTTGGTCAATTCATAATCACAAGAAGAAACTAACTGCCACTAATCGATTCTGAAAACTGGCTCGGATTTTTCACATAGCAACGTGGACTCAGCAGTTGCAAACTTACCCAATTCATCAAAATCCCAGCAAAAAAGAAAAAAAAAGTACTGAAATTTATTCATTTCCAAAAGAGACAAACTCAAAAGCTTCCTGTCCTGAGAAGAAGACAAAGACACGACCAGAACCTAGTCTGTTCAGAGGCATTCTTAATTTTGTTCTTTCTGTCCACTTTCAAGTTTCAAGGTCACTAGCTAGTTAAGGTTGTTATGTCTTGTCTTTATGTAATGTTATTTATAGCTTAATCTGATGTATTCTTCCTAATGTAACACTACATTTGATTTGAAAGTTCGTGATCATTGTGTGCTGAGATATAGAAATGCTAAGAACTAGTAAATATAGCTATGATTTTTACATCCATGGATGTGTTTGAATTTGACATGGGTTGTGTTTTAAAATCATATTGGGATTGATGATTTTGAAGTTTATTGTTTTGCCATTGCAGATGATGAACAGATTAGGTCTTCTTGTTGCTGTTTCAATTACAGCTTATGCAATTAGGCAGCTCACAATCAGATCATGGAGCTCATTATTCTCGCCTGCCAACTGTTCGGGTTTTGTCCTCTTTATTTATTTCTTTCTCTTACTCGTTTATTTTGCCTTTTGAGTTAAGCTTATGCCTTTTCTAATCCTGTTTTATCTTTATTTTCTTTATTTACATAGAAAATGGAGAAGACACAAAGAAGAACGTAAGGCGACACCGAAGAATTCTGTGTGCATGTGTGTTTGTGTGCGTGTTTTCTTCTTAGAATGCATTTTGTACTAGTTTTATAATCTTTTTATGGCAGGGATTGGATGAAGAAGAAGAGGAAGCTAATTCAATAAATGATGAAACTAGTCAAGTTAATGGTAGAACCTCTGATATTGAAGATGGAGATCATAGGTCAGATGAGTTTCGAGTACTTCTACCACGAGAGTCCGAAAATTGGTCGCTTGATGACAATAAGAAAGAAGAAAAAGTGCCTGAAATCCAGATAGAAAACAATAAGATTGAATTGGAAAGGTTGGTGAAACTAGTGATGGAATTGGAGGAGAGGAAAAAGAAACTTGAAGGTGAATTGCTCATGTGCGATAGAATAAAATACAGTGAAACTGACGTCACAGAGTTACGAAAGCAGCTCAAGGCTAAGAACGATGATATCAGTATGCTTAATATCACAATCAGCTCTTTGCAGGCTGAGAGAAAGATTCTACAAGAAGAGATAATGAAGGGAGCATTGATGAAGAAGGAACTAGAGGGGGCTAGGGGCAAGATTAAGGAGCTGCAGAGGCAAATTCAGCTTGATGCAAACCAAACAAAAGAACATTTATTATTACTCAAACAACGAGTTTCCGCTTTGCAGGCAAAAGAGGAAGAGGCTCTCAAGAAAGAAGCAGAACTTTATAAGAAACAGAAAGCAGCGAAGGATTTTGAGGTAGAACTTGGGGAGCTTAAGCGGAAGAATCGAGAGCTTCAACACGAAAAGCACGAACTAATTTCTAAACTAGAAGTTATGAAGGCCAGGATCAAAACACTCACTAAGATGACAGAGGTTAGTGGCTTCAAGGGCTAATTTTGGCTAATTTTGAGTATAATATACCTATTAGAATGCCTTTAATCTGTTATTTGGTGCTCTAATTGACCAAGCACGGGTCTCTCGAAATCTAAGTTGAATTTGTATTTATGCTATTTACATGATTTACGATTTTGGCCCTAGGGTTTAGAGGAGTGTGCTATACAAACTCTTTAAGTCTACTGACACCTCTTGATCTGTATTTTGATATTTTTTTCTCTAATAATAAACTGCTCTCTTCCTCTGCCTATGGATGTAGCTAACATGCTGTTAGTGAATTACGTAAATCTCTATGTTGATTCTCTACCCATTATCATCCTACATACATCTTACACTTACTAGAAACTCTCTTCCATGGGGAGCTTTGTATTGAATGATCTACTCTTGAGGCTGGTGGCTTTAAAGACCATTTTCTAACTGCTGCAGAGTGAAATACTCACTAAGGAAAGAGAAGAGGCTCAAAAGTTAAAGAGTGAAAATGAGGATCTGATAAAGCATCTTGAAAGGCTTCAGATGAATAGGTTTAATGAAGTTGAAGAGTTAGTGTACCTTCGTTGGATCAATGCTTGCTTGAGGTATGAGCTTCGAGACAATGAGATATCGACTGGCGAATCCGCTCGTTATCTCAATAAGAGTTTGAGTCCAAAGTCAAAAGAGAAGGCAAAACAACTCATGCTAGAGTATGCAGGATTGGAGTCTGGACAAGAAGAAACAGATCATGAAAGCAACTTTTCTCATCCATTCTCTTCAGGGATTGAAGATATTGACAATACTTCAATTGATAGTTCAAGGAGCAGAACAAGTAGTTTCATTGAGAAGCCTAATTCAAATTTGAGTTTGAAGAAATTGATCAGAAACACAGGTGGTTCGAGTGCTGTTTCGTCTCCATGCATAATCGGTTCGAGCCACAGATGGAAGGATCCTTTAGAAGCAGTGATGGCTTTGAGTGCTGAAACTTTAACTCTCTCCGAAGTTAGATTGCAAGTTTCTTCAGGAAAATCTGTCAACTCAGTTGCAACATCATTTCAACTGATGTCTAAATCAGTTGATGAAAGTTTAAAACAGAAGTATTCAACTTATAAAGAGCATCAAAAGTTGGCCTTAGGTAGTGAGAAGCAAATCAAGGAAAAGGCTGTGAATGAAAGGGCAAAAAGTTCCGGTGACGCTTTGAGTTTGAAGTCAGAATACGATGACACAAACGTGAGAAAGAAGCCTGCAATTTTACCCCTTGAACTTACTCAAATGAAGATGAATGAAACTTCTTCTGATCCAGATAGCCAATTTGATAATGATAGCAAAAATATGATCTCCAATCCAACTTCTTCTGGAGGTGAAGTTCATCGAGGACCCGAGTTAGTTCGATTCAATCGAAAAATAATGAAACCTGAGGTAAAAATTATGCACCATCTTCCTTCTTTTTAACTTCAAATGCATTTGATTCTAGATTGAGGAGATTGAGAACAGATCTTTGCCTTCTAAAAAATCTGCTTAGAATAAGTTTGTATATGTTCAAATGAGATGTGTTCTATCTAAATTAAGGTGAACGCTGATTAGAAACTCAAGGAGACTTGGTTGTGGCATTGGCAATAGTTAGAGAAGCGTCTTTCTCCAACATGGAAGATGTCGTCTCCTTCTTCTAAAAAATCTGCTTAGAATAAGTTTGTATATGTTCAAATGTTAATAGATATGTGTTCTATCTAAATTAAGGTGAACGCTGATATAGAAACTCAAGGAGACTTGGTTGTGGCATTGGCAATGGAAGTTAGAGAAGCGTCTTTCTCCAACATGGAAGATGTCGTCTCCTTCATTATACGGCTCGATGAAAAGTTTTCTTTGGTATATATGATATTGAATTAACTTCTTTATTCTCCTAACTCCTTCGTGTTCAACGCCTCGTGATGTCATTTTTTTTCTCTAAATAATAGGTCATTTTATGAAAATATTAACATCTGAGCTCACACGTGAGAAAGATAAATATACCGTTTTTCTCCTTTGATAAAGGTTGAAGGGATGGAGATTCTCAAGCATTTTGATTGGCCTAAGGGAAAAACAGATGCATTAATAGAAGCAGCCTTTGGATATCAGAAGCTGATGAAACTAAGAGAAGAAGTATCTTCTTTTGTTGACAATCCCAAACTCACATGTGAAGTTGCTTTAAACAAAATGAACTCCTTGGTAGATAAGTATGTCATGTTTCTCTACTATTCTCTTTCAGTACAACATAGAATAGCCAAGTATCTGAACAAGTAAATTGTTGAAGCCTCAAACCGACACCGTCATTTTCGATATCGAGCAGAAAGTTGCATAGTTTAGTTTGATTGGAACGTCATTTGATTCGAGTCGACTGCATTTTGTTTAACTTTTTCTTGCCTCTATCAATTTGATAGGGTGGAGCAGAGTGTCTATGGATTGTTTCGTACAAGGGACACGACAATTTCACAATACGAGGAACTCGGAATTCCCATTGATTGGTTGTTGGATTGTGGAGTTGTTGGCAAGGTTTGTTACATAACTCAAGGAAACAATTAATATCATAATATATCATAAAGTTTCAAGCTTTCTGAGTTTTTATGTAGTAAAAAGGAGCCTTTTATTTTTTGTCTGTTTTACTATGTTTCTCTTTGGTTGATTAAATAGTGCACATTAATTTGAACACTGCAGATAAAGGTGTCATGTGTAGAATTGGCAAGGAAGTACATGAAACGCATAGTAAATGAACATAATGCATTGAGTGGACCTGAGAAAGAACCAGACAGAGAATTTTTGCTTTTCCAAGGAGTTCGTTTTGCTTCTCGTATTCATAAGGTATGTTTACATGATTTTGAAAAGTTAAAATCATTTCCAACATTACCAAAATTACTCTAAAACATGCTTTTAATCATTCCCAGTCAATTTAATGTTTGGTCTCTTGTGTTGCTTTTAACCATATTGTTTCTTGTATTTCTTTTATGTTTAAGGCATGATAAGGAGTGATTTTGAAAGAATTAAAATCATTTGTAACATGTCAAAATCACTTTAAAACATGTTTTTCTGATCGTATAATAAAAACTGATTTGGAATGATCGAATACATGTTTAGGAGTAAATTTAAACCATATAAAAGTGATTTTAATGATTTTGAAATTATTCTCTAACATGCCCTTCTAACAATTTAGATTGTAGTTCGGATTGATAACGGGGCGGAGTGGGGTTGGGGAGATTTGTAATCTCCACCCCATTCTCCGTTTTGTGGAATCGGGGTCAGGAAATCCCCATTTGGGGCCGCAAGAAAAAATTCCCCGTTTATATTTATATTTTTAATTATGATTTATTTATTTAAATTAATAATTAAAAAAATATTAAAGATTTTTTATTGTAAAATTAACAAAAAGTTAAAATTAATTATATTAGGAAATGAAATTAAAAAAAAGTAAAAAAAAAACAGTAACTACTATTATATATATAAATATAAATAAATAATAGTAATGAATAATAATATATACTAAAGAATAATAAAAATTAATAAAATAACAATGTATATATATATATATAAATACTAAATAAAATAAAATAAAATATTCGAGACGAGGTTGAGGACGAGAACGGGGTGAGGAACTCCCGTTCCCGACCGAGGATCCATTTTGTATCCCTGGTTTGACCCCATCCCCAATAAAACTGGAGATTCCCTACTCCAATAGAGGTGCACGGGGATCAAACCTTGTTAGAATTTTCGCCAACCCTAAATGCAGTGCAATAGCAAGGAAGAAAAGGAAGAAAAATAATAGATGTTTCACTAAACTATAATTACGTTCTTTTTAGGAAAAAATAAAGGGAATTTGTAATGGGTGACAAATTCAAAATGTATGATTAGGGGCATGCCTTCAACATATAGAAAATCGTAAGCGTTATTATTCACTTTAATTTTTGTGTCTTTTTAAGTGATGTTGTTTATTTCATTTTTAAATACAAATGTACAATAGGCCGGGAAGATTCAACCCTATACTCATTTTGACATGTTGGGTGTATTTGGAATAACTATAGAAAAATGTTTTTCAAAAAAATCATTTTTATGATTTTTTTTAAAGATAACTAGTCATTTTTAATCATGTATCAATAGTATATCAAGTATATTAATTGTCTATCAATAGTGTATCGAGTGTATCATGTGGATTGAGCTTGTTTTTTTGCTATTTTTGCAAAGATAATAAGTCTGGACTATAAGTTTAATTTTTTAATCTTATTTTACCAAATTTCCAAAAACCCCAAAAATAAAAACAAAAGGAAAACATCTCCCTTCCGAAATTACCTTTTGGAAATGGTTTCAAGACTAGTTAGTGTGATTGGAATAATGGGTGAAAACAAATATATATATATATATATATATTTAAAATAATAATCAACTAAGAAAAAAAAAAGTAATGTTTTTCTCAAAAAAAAAAAAAAAAAAATCTTAGTATAGTTATTTAGATGAATTTTTTAAGAAAATCTTAATGAATGAAAGCCACCTTAACAAATCTAGATTAATTTAAAAGACTCTTTTCAAATATAGAAAAATGAATTAAAATATTTATAATTAATAGTAAAATATTATTTATCATGACACTAGTTTATCGTTGTCTATCATAATAAATATCTTTAAATTTAAATATTTATCTAATTTAAATATCTTTAATAGACACATTTTACTATTAACTGTAAATATTTTAACAGTTTTTTCATTTGAAATAATTTCTATAATTTAAAAGTAATTTTTGGATGATTTATGTGTTAAAGTTTGTTCAAAAATAATTTTTAAATCAATCCAAGCTTAACTGTCAATTTTAGTTATTAAGGTTTTTTTTTTAAGACAATTTGACCATTTAAAACCATTTAATAAACTACACTAAACTCATTTTAAATTATTAATTTTTGAAAAATTAGTTTTGTTTGAATTTTTTTTTTCCCAAGTTCCTTGAAAGTTTAAACTTACACATGTAGAATTAAAAGTGTTTTAGGAAAAAGGTAGAAAACCAAATATGGAAACAGTAGTAAATACATTGAAGTTCAAATAACCAAATTACTAAAATAGGATTTGGTTACTTGTTTTGCTACTCCATTTAATCTTAATAATTATGTCAACTTACAAATTTAGTCTGTTAAATTTGATGGTTGAAACTATTTTTGCTTTTGAATTTTAAATATTCCATTTACACCTTTTTATTTTCAATTGAATTTCAAGAAGTCTTTTTACTATTGACATCTTTATTTAAATGTTGATGTGGACTAGATTAATAAACAATAATTTGGCCCAAAAAGTATAGTAAAAACTATTACCTTCAAAATGAGATATGTGACTATTGTACTTGCAATCATATGAATCACTAATAATTAAATTGACTATCATAATGTCTTAGATTTCTAATATTCCATAATTAATCAATAATTATAATTGTGTTGGTCCCCTTAATTATTATGTAGATGAACACTAATCTTCAAAATTACACAAACTAAAAATTTTGGAAATTTTTTCCCCTTAGTTTGCAGGAGGCTTTGATTTTGAGAGCATGAAGGCTTTTGAAGAGCTGAGGAGTCGTGTCCATACAGAGGCAGGACAAAAGAATATTAATTGAAGATCATATTTTCCTAAGTTTTTATTTTATTTGTATTGTATAATTAATCTCTAGCTTACTTTATGTAGATAATCTCAAGAAATTCTATGAATGTAATACAAAAATGAAATGAAAAGTGATTGATAAGAATTATAATCAAAGTTGACTTGGCATAATTGTAGTTCCAAAAATCAAATTGTCATTGTGACGGGGAAGATCTACTGTTTCAAAAGAAAAATTCGACACAACTTCTATAGTAAATTGCAATTGTCGATTGCTCTCTAACACTATCTCCAATCTCAGACGTATGCTGTCGAAGAAAGGAATGGAATCAGAGCAAAAAATATTGCTTAGAATTTTAGAATATTGCTTGAAAGAAGAGAAGAAAATTTGGAAAAATGCTATGTATAATAGACTTGAAAAAACCTTCTGTATAAAGAAGAGGAAGAAGAAGAAACAGACAAAAAAAAAAAAGAAAAAGGAAAGAGACTAGTCACCATTAAAATTAGATATAAAAATTATGGATCTGAATTTAATAAAAACGTTTTACAAAAGAGAAATTGAAGGGTAGTAAAAAGTATGTTATTTCTTACTCGAGAACAATTACTCAAACTCTCAAGAGACGACAATGTGAACGTGTGGGGAAAATCCCTTCTTTTCTACCACAACCACAATGTGGAACTTTGTGTGGCATGTCTTTATATTTACACACTTTTGGCAATACTTAATCTTTCAATGTGGGATAAAACCCTTTCCTTTTCTACTTTTACTTTGTGCTATGGGCCTTGACTTAAAATTATTTCCAACACTAATCTCAAACCCGAGGACAAATAATGGTAACCAGACTTTTTCAATACATAATATAGAAAAGAGAGATTAGAGAGGTGATGATCACAATTTTTTTTTGACAATATATTGTGGTAGAAAAAACGAACCTTTGACTTGGAGGTTGATAGTATAATATACATATTATCATACTATAATTTCATGATATTGCTGTCAAAGCGAATATAACCCAACTGACAGATCGTCCCTAAAAAGCTAAATCTTCTTGAAACCTAGCTAAGTACCAAATTGAAACAAAACTCATAAATTTTTTAAATCTAAAATTTCAATTAATATCAAAATCAAAATTTAAGGATTAAAAGTGTAACACGTTTTAAATCTAAGGACCACAAAAGTATTTTTCTATTATTATTTTTATTTAAGAAAACAAAAAGACGCGTTTTTTTGGAGAAAAAATGGAGATGTTCGAGGATGTTCAGAAATTTATTACAGTTTTCAAGTCATCGATATATGAATCATTAAATAGAAACTAATTAATTCATAAGTATTTTTCGTTTTGAAAAGAAGATTTTCAAAATTTTCATAAATTTACAACAGTTTTGAAGCAGGACCAATTTATGACTATGATTGAGTCATTAAATAGAAATTTTAATTCATAAGTTACGAAGTCGATTTTTTCGTGGAAACCCTTTCAATAAAATAAAATTTATAAACTACTAATCTAAATGTCTAATAAATTTGTATTATTTAGTAGAAGAATCGGTCGAACCTTAGGAAGCTTACATTTAATTTCCCTAGCTAGGGCTAAATTTTAATGTGATAAGGTTCGACATCCAAAAGAAAGATGGACAAAATAAAATGTAGGATAGTAAGATACTTGGTAAGAAAATAAAGAGAAATAAAGTTAAGAGTTTACCTAGACGAATTTCTCTAAGCTAAATTTGAACGTGAAGAGCAATAAAAGGGGACGGGTTGATCGGCAAACAAAAGACGAAAAATAAAATGTAAATAAGGAAGATAGTTAGTGGATTTTGTTCCTCGGTTAATCAAAGAATTATGTCTTCTTAGTTTAAGCCTAATCCAATTAGTTGGGCACCATAGATTTCCAAGCTAATAAAAAATCCCCCTTGATTAATTGAATATTAGAAATAAACAATCTAATTAATTCTAGACTAGCCAACGGTGGCATAATAACATTCCATACTTTGTCGATTAGTGGCATTAAGTTTAGGGATTAATTAAGATGTACAATCAAATTGGTCAAATTCAACGTTAAACATATTTCTATCCCTAAGGTTGATTACTTAAGCTTATTTTCACAAGTTATCACTCAACCATGGATAATGAGGCAACTCGACTCACTGATCTTAATAGTAAACTCTAGCTTTAAAGGCCTAATAGAGAATGTTTGGCTCATCAACTTGAGTTAGGTTTAATTGGTTCAAATGACCAACATACTCACTGTTTGATCCACATACTTCACAACGTAATGTTAAATAACTTTCCTTCACCAACTTCAGCAGTGTTGACTATATTCACTATTGAAATTTGCATATTTATAAAAAAACTTCATCTTCCTCTCCTTCTCTCTCCCTCTCTCAAATTTACCAAGTTGGTTATTAGTTTCTTGAATTTAGTTTCTTTGTAAAAGTGATACCAACTGTTGAAATGCCTTGAATCTGTTTGCTGGCACTTCGAACAACCTAGTACGGGGGTCTCGCTGTTTATTTATTTGCAGTTATTTACGTTTTTGACCCTAGGGTTTAGAGCAGTGTGATATATAAACTCTCTAACCTAGAGGCGCCGTTCTTGATGTAATTCTAAAAACATTCTCTCGAAATAATATTGTTCTCCCTCTACCCGTGGACGTAGCTAACACACTGTTAGTGAATGAGGTATATCTGTGTGTCGATCTTCCCTACTCTACATTCCCTTTTTTGTGTTCTTTAATTGTCGATTTTGCAACAAACTGGTATCAGAGCCTTGTTAGGGTTTTTTCGAAATTCCGCATTTGTTCGACAATTGAAGATGTCTGACGTGAACGTAAAGATCGACAAATTTACCGGGAGGAACAGTTTTGGTTTATGGCAGATCAAGATGCGATCCCTGCTAAAGCAGTAAGGGCTGTGGGCGTTGTGCTTATGAGAGAGGACCGTCAGAATGCAGGAAGTTCAGTTTCAGAAAGTCAGGCATCTAGGTTAGCTGCTACAGGAAGCAAGAGACATAGGAATTCTGGTAAGCAAAAATCGAATTAGAATAAAAGGTTTTCGAAGTCAAAGGGTTTTAGATCAGATGATATTTGTAACTACTGTAAAGAAAAGGGGCATTGGAAAACTGAATGCCCTAAGATAAAAAGGAATCGGGAAAAGAAGGAAAAGAGTGACAAAAAGGAAGCATCCGCCTCTGTTGAACAAGTTGAGATTGATTTTGAAGAAGTCAAGATCGATTCTGAAGGATATTTAGCTTTAGTTGTGAATGAATAGTCACATTCTGATGATGTGTGGGTTCTTGATTCTGGGGCATCTTATCATATGTGCCCAAATAGAGAGTGGTTCTCAACCTATCAGCAAATAGATAGAGGGAATGTTAGCATGGCTAACAGTGCTGTGTGCAAGATAGTTGGAATCGACTCAGTCAAGATACGAACACATAATGGTGCCTTCTACACTTTAAAAGAGGTTAGACATGTTCCACTAATGAAGAAGAGTTTGATATCCTTTAGTGTACTCGATAGCAAGGGTTACAGTTTTGAAGGTAAAGGTGGAGCAATGTATGTCTATAAGGGTTCTGAGGTAGTTTTGAAAGGCATAAAGCGTGGAACACTGTATTTTTTATTAGGTTCCACAATAACAGGTTATGCTGCTGTTGCATCGTCGGTCGTTCACAAGGATGATATAACTAAGTTATGGCATATGAGACTTGGTCATATGAGTGAAAAAGGGATGCAAATTCTGTCAAAAAGAGATCTTATGTTTGGAACTTGAACAACTAGATGTGAAGACAACTTTCTTACATGGAGAGTTGGAGGAAGAGATTTATATGACCCAACCAGATGGGTTCCAGTGTCTAGGTAAAGAAGATTATGTTTGCAAGTTGAAGAAATCTTTGTATGGGTTAATGTAGTCTCCAAGGCGTGGTACAAACAATTTGACAACTATATGATTGAACTTGGCTATAACAGGAGTCCATATGATTGTTGTGTATATCACAACAAAGTTGATGATGGTTCGATGATTTATCTACTTTTAAATGTAGATGATATGCTCATAGTTGCAAAGTCCAAGTCTGATATTTTGAAATTAAAGAATCTTCTCAGTGCCAAGTTTGATATGAAGGATTTAGGTTCTACTCAGAAAATTTTAGGTATGGAAATTTATAGGGACAGAGGTAAGAATAAGCTCTTCTTGTCACAAAAAGGATATATTCAGAAAATATTGTCCAGGTTTGGTATGTCATCAGCTAAGCCTATACATACTCCTAGTGCTGTAAATGCTCATTTGTCATCTGAGTTTTCACCACAGTCTAAAACTGAGACAGAGTACATGTCTCGAGTTCCTTATGCTAGTGCAGTAGGAACTTTGATGTATGCTATGGTCTGTACTAGGCCTGATCTTGCCCATGCTGTTAGTGTTGTCAACAGGTTCATGGGCCAACCTGGGAAGAAGCATTGGCAAGCCGTTAAGAGGATTTTTTGTTATCTTAGAGGTACATATGATGTTGGTCTTGTTTATGGGAACTGCACAAAGTGTTTGATGACTGGTTATTCTGATTCTGACTATGTTGGAGATGTTGACAGTAGGAGATCTATGACTGGTTATGTGTTCACTCTGGGTGGTTTTGTTGTTAGTTGGAAGGCAACCTTACAACCTACAGTTACTTTGTCTACTACTAAAGTAGAGTACATGGCCTTGACAGAAGCTGCTAAAGAGGGAATATGGTTGAGGGGGTTAGTTGGTGATCTTGGTTTGCATCATGACCAAGCTATTGCATATTGTGATAGTTTGAGTGCAATATGCCTAGCCAAGGATCTAGTTCATCATGAGAGAACTAAGCACATAGATGTAAGATATCACTTCTTAAGAGGTGAGCAGAGAGTTAAAGTGATGAAAATTGGTACTGCTGATAACCCTGCTGATATGTTCACCAAACCAGTTCCACAAGGCAAGTTCCAACATTGTTTGGACTTGCTGAATGTTTTGAATTGTTAGTGGTCCCCTTTGTGGGACACTTTGAGGCATGAGGGAGAAGTTTGGGTACGTCTGGCGATATTGATTTATATTGCATTTGGTACATCTGTTATTTGGGAGAGAATTCAAGTCAAGGTGGAGATTTGTTGAAATTCCTTGAATCTGTTTGCTGGTGCTTCGAACAACCTAGGGGTCTCGCTGTTTATTTATTTGCAGTTATTTACGTTTTTGACCCTAGGGTTTAGAGCAGTGCGATATATAAACTCTCTAATCTAGATGCGCCGTTCTTGATGTAATTCTGAAAACATTCTCTCGAAATAATATTGCTCTCCCTCTACTCATGGACCTAGCTAACACACTGTTAGTGAACCACGTATATCTGTGTGTCGATCTTCCCTACTCTACGTTCCCTTTTTTGTGTTCTTTAATTATCGATTTCGCAACACCAACTTTATCCATTATATATATACAAATTTATTTATGTTTGTGTCAAAATTTTGATGATGATGAAAATCATGTGTAATAACAAGGTTAAGAAAAATAGCATTCTATCATTATAAGCATTTCTTTGACATTTAAGAAACTATTATGGGATGTAATTAATTGACGATGTAATATTGTCATAATATACACTTCTATCACAGTAAATAGGTATCGTCATATGACATTCGTTAACTTAAAACATTGTAATGACCAAGATATTCTTAACAATAAAAGTGATATTATTAACGTTTCTGGAACAATGTGAAACTGTCAATATATATTTTTAATGACATTTTTCACTATCATAAGATACCAAAATATCAAAATCTTAAGTGAATTATTGACAAAGATTAATTGTCACAATACACTTGACAACGACAATTTTAGAAAGTGTCGTTGCTATTCTTATCTTGATGGGCGATTCAATGACTTAAAATTAGTGTCTTTGAAAATTTAAGAGGTGAAAATTTCATTATATCATGCAATATTTAAAACTATAGTTACTAGTCAACAGTGTTGTAGAAAAGATTTTCTTCCTTCTCTTCAAGACGGTGTCACATATGGTATGGGATTGTTCATATTAGGGTTAGCCACTTTGGAATACTATTGTTGTTATGCCTTGTTGCAGCTTTTTTTTGCAGAGAGCTTTATGATGTATTGCTAAAATACTTAGTGAACCGCACTGGTGAGGATGTTGTTGATTATCATCTAAACTAGGTTGAAGTGTTTTCATTTGTTTTCTTTCCCTATGAGTGAAAAAGACTTTATCTCATACTTAGGGATGTCCTAAACTCCATTATATTGAAGGGATCTCATACTTAGCTTGATAGAAGCTGTCTCGTAAAGGTTAGATGAACTTATCATATTTAGATAGAGCCTAAGTAAGTTTGTTTGAGGGGATTTCAAACAAAGTTTGGAAGAAGCTAATTATCTATGAAAGCGAGGGGATCTCAAACTTAGGGGAACCTAAGTTGAAACTAGAGAGTGAGCTATTCGTGAGTCATTATAAAGGGAGTCTTCACAGTTGAGTATTATGTTGTAATTGCTTAATTAACTCTTCTTATAGTGAAGTTTCTTTCCATCAACCATATTGCCCCCTAAAACAAGTGATATTACATTGAACTGAGTTACCAATCTTTGTGTCTCATTATCTCTACTTTTATTATCTGTTATCTAACCTCTCTACTTATTTGTTTTGTTACAACATTTTGCTTGACTTGTAAGTATTCCGTGTTAGAATCATTTTAAAATTTCGAAGCTTAAAATATGGCGTTAGCATTATCACAACCAAATATAACTAACAGTTTCCAACCTATATTTTACACAACTAACAAACATACTAAACCACTTATATAAAATTAGCTACCACACTTGCAACTACACAACTCCTGCGAACCAACAACTACATAGTATAACATAATTCTTGGAAACCAACAACTACACAACTCTCCAAATTTTCATTCTCACATGACTAAGTTAACAACATCAGAATCTCATTGAAACAAGTAACATATATACTAACTTCACAAAAGGTCAAGTCCACACACTTGTTTAAACAAAGAACATTACTATGGCTTTAAAAGAACGAACACAAGATATCAAAGAGCTGTCTACATAATAAACATACATAATGTGAAACAACTATTAAATACCTACGAAAACAAGCCCTTTGTTTGTTCGAAAACGAAAATAATGCTCTAGTTTCTAGCTGATAGAATTGTAAAGCCAAAAGATCATCAACTGTCATCGATGTATCCAACAAAGTCAGAAGTTGCATCATTGATCGTACCTTTCAGATAACCTGACAAAGGAAAATACATGTATAGTGGCTTGCAGGGTGAGATAGATCTTGGAGAATCTATGGAAATCCACTAATGAAACTACCTCCATTCCCAAGTTGAAGTTCAATATCTTAAACTTACTAGCTTATAAAAATTATTTTTCTTCGGTATCAATGACACTTGAATTAACTTTTTAATGACATTACACTACTATCAACTATATAAACAATTACTGACTTATAAACGGCTGCCAAATCTACTATAACAAGTTATTATTATCAATAATGAGAATGCATTGTAGATTGGGTACCAAACGAAGAACAAGTATCGTTCATATCTTGAGTTAATGAGGATCAAAATTCAACCACTTTGTTAAAATGCCTTGAATTTATTATCAAGCGTTCCGAATGAATATGTACGGGATATCATTGACTTGTATCCATATTTATGTTATTTAGGATTTTGGCCTTAGGTTTTAGAAGAGTGCACTACATAAACTCTTAAACTCTAACGACGTCTCTAAATTTGTACTATGATATTTTCTCTCTAATAATAAATTGCTATCTCTCCCTCTGCCTATGGATGTAGTTGATACACGGTTAGTGAACCACGTAAATCTCTGTATTGATTTTTCTATTCTTTATGTTTCTACTGTTTCTTTGATTAATTGTCGATTTCTTAACACACTTGATACTCTTATCTTGATGGTCGATTCAATGACTGAAAAACGAATTACGAAAGACAGTTACGACAATATTTCTAAGTGGTATACCACTTGATACTTGTGTGTGTATATATATATATACTCTTGACTATATGTATATCTCTATTCTTTCACATCTCTTGTCCTATACATAATCTTTCTCTTTCAGTATATACATATTCTAATTGGATCTCGATACATTTAGTCCTCGTAGTATGATCGATCTTAGCTTTATTATATTCAACATCAATTACATTTTTTAGAAAATGTCCATTGGAAGTGTAACTAAGATAGATATAAAGTTAAATCAATCAATCAATTTTTACTAATTAAGCCCTCCTAATTGGACTGAAAATGAAGGATTAAATCATTTACTTGACCAATCATTTTGATTCTAAAAGATGAGAATTAATTAGTAGTATTTGAACACAAAGACTGTGTATATTTAATTAATTACCTCATGGCTTATGGGTGACCCATTTAGAGATTGAGCTTGACCTTTACATCTTCTTTCCGCCAAATACTTGTTACTTTTTCAAGACAAAGCAAAGTCTTGAGGAAAATCATTTGGCTATCACTAGGAAATTAGTGCCCATAAAACAAAAACCTATGCATTGCACAAACGCCATTCCCAGTTGAAGATTATTATGAATCCACTACTAAAGTCGTCAAAGTCCATGTTTGTTTGGATTATTCTCGTTATTAGGTTAAAGTATCATTTTGATTCCTGTATATTCAATCAAGAAACTAATAATAGGGATTAAATTAAGATATATTCAAAATGTAAGGACTAAAACGAAAAATTTGAAAGTACATGAATTAAAATCGTACAAATTTAAAAGTATAGAACTCTATTGTTGTTATTATTATTATTACAGCATTCCCCCACAAAAAAAAAAAAAAAAAAATGTATCTCACACTATTCTATCACTCCTCTTTTTGCCTTGTTCCCTAGCCCATCTTAATCATTCCCACCACTACCCTTTCCACTCTATTTGGCCATCAAAACATCTGAAAAAAAAGGAAAATCTTCCTTTTGCGCCCCTCTATCTAATTATAATCATGTGGAAAAATATTAAACTACCTATCTCTGTATTTCACTAACACATAAATTTTGTATCTTGATCAATACAAAAATTATTCAAGAATGGCCGCTATCATCATATGAGTACACCACTCATAAGACTATAAAAAAATATGAGACAATTACAAATATAGTAATAAAATTTAAAGTATAAGAAGATATAGTACAATGTAAGAAAATTTGCAAAAATAGCAAAATTTAGATCTAACTCTCAAAATCTATCAATAATAGATCATATCGCTAGTAGATGGTAAGAGTTTATCAGCGATAGACTATATAGAGTCTATCACTTGTAAGTGTTGCTATATTTGAAATTCTTTAAAAATGTTGTTATATACTTAACTATTATCTCTAAAAGTGCTATCCGTTGTAATTACTCAAAGAAAAACATTAAAATGAGGTGTAACTTACTATTCATCAACCAGTATTGAATACTTTATTTCCCTACTATAAACAAAATTTTGATCGGGATAAATTAAGAATTTTTTAATATATAATTAATATATTTTTTTAGAATATAGCATTACAATTTCACCCTTCATCATTAATGAAAACGATTTAATATAATTAAACTAATTAAGGCATTATAATTAATCTCAAATCTAAGAATGGCTTATCTTGATTGAGTGGAAATTAAAATAATGTACTTGGGAGCTTTTATTTTATATGAATGAAATTGTTTTCCATTAATTACAACATAATCTAAATATATGCTAAGGGCCGGTGGGTACCAACCGCATCACTTGCACTGCAAAATTTGCTTTTTTATTGTTAATCTTCGAAGAAATGTGCAATTTACCTTGCCTTCTCAGCTACTCCTAATCTTCTTTAATATGGCCACTCATAATTACTCATAAATATAATTAATAATTACATATATCATAAAGAAAAAAGAATAACAATCAAAGTCACTCTATATATTTTTTTTAAAAAATATCATTGCCCGAAATTAATGTACAAACTCAAATTCACAGTGTCATCATCAACAAAACTTGCTTACTTACCAATAAGTAGAAGCTATTCTATTTTCTCTTACGTGGTTTATATGATCAAACCATTGAAAATAAACCACAATAAAAGGTAAATTAGAATTTCTACTTATCGACATATACAAAGCCAAATATTTTTCACACTATCAATATCATCAAACAACATGAATATGTTATCATTTATGAAAGAAAATAATTGGAGTTCAAGCTTTAACTAACTATGAACCTTTTCTTCTTTTCTCCATTCATATGCATCAATGGTGCAATGGGTTTGGACCGGTAGGGACTCGTCGCTTCTCGACGCCATATCGAGGATCGATGTCGGTGGGGGCTGGTTCGACGTTGGTGTCGGTAGGCCGGGAATGCTTTGGTGGTCGATTCGGCCGGCGGTGTGGGAAAAAGGGGGTGAAGTCTACCTTGCTGGTTAGTACCTTCCTTGTTATCAAGGGATGGTTGGAGGAGGAAGAAGAAGAGGAAAATGTGATGTTTGGTGTTGGTTTGTGATTCATTTTGGCCTTGAAGATGTTTAGTTCATGAAGTAATAAGAGAAAAAGAGAGATCCAAAGCATGGTGAAAAGGAAGTGGGAGATTTTCAATGTCATGGAGGAAGAAGGAGAGAGAGAAGAGGAAAGGTTTGAAAGGGAAGCATGGAGCACTAAAACCAATCAGAAATTAAAGTTCAAAGATGGTTTTTTTTTTTTTTTTTTTTTTTTTTCAATGGAGAGAGTGAGAGAGAGCAATTGGAGAGTGGAGAATGACAAATTTAATGTAATGGGCTTATTGTGGAAAAGGTAAAAATGCTACCTTTTTATGCTTAGGAAAGAGGGAGAGAGAGAGAGATGGTAGACCCTTTCTCTAAATGAAACTTTCTTAGAGAAAAAGGAACAAATATTTATATAATCAATACCTTTGGTTCTCAATTCTTTTACATGGCTAGAAATTAAATGAAATTACAAGCTTTTTGTAGAATACATTATCTTTTATTGTCTATGTCCAAAAGGGCTATCATTTGGTGTAAATTCACACGCCAAATTTAGTTTATGAGTGAAGTGAAGTGCAAAAAGAGAGGTGGGGAAGTGTGTAATGCATTGTTTTTGAATGGAGGAAGCAAAATTTCTCTTCATTAGCAATATTACATTTTATGGAGCCGTCAAGGGAAAGGTTTTTAAGCTGTATTTGACAACTTGCAATCTTGACTTGGACGGGTGGCTTTTAATCCAGCATTTACGTTGACATATATAATATTAAAACAGCAAAGCTTTTGCAATGCCATCTCTTAGCTTTTACAGCCCTACCACATAGAACGATCAGATTGTGCCACATTCTAACTTTTGTTCTTTCATTTGTAAATGTGCGTGAAATTGGGTGGATGTAATATGTAGATTAAATTTATGTTTGAAACTTTCAAATTGTTCCTTCATTTGTAGTCCCATATTCTCAATTTAAAGAGTTCTCTTCTTTTTATTTATTTATCTTTAATCTTGAGTGAAGGTAAGAGCAAGTGTCTGAAAATTCTACTAGATTCGAATAATTCGAAATTGTTGGTTTGCCAGAATTAGTCATTGGTATCTTGTTCAGACGATCACAGTAATCTATTTCCAACCCATGTAGCGCGAATAATTATCTTTAGGACAATGTTTTGTAAGTATCCCTTGACTACCTATTGAATCTCTATGGGAACTAGAGTTTTTTTTTTTTCCTTATTTCAATTTATAATGTTGTTATTCTGTTTGATGTACTTTTCATATACATTGTTTGTATTCATTTAAGGTGTAATTAGTTTGCTAATACTATTGAATTATTGTATACATTGTTTCCCCTAGCAATTTAAAGACAATTAAATCGCTGAACTGATGGCTGCAAACTCCTCTATTATTATTGCTACTTTTGCCATGATGGGGTCGACTATTGCCAAATTTTATTTTTAAAGACCAGCAAGTTCAAAAAAGAAAACCTTAAAAGATGATCTTCTAATCTCAGTACGTTGAAACTTGCTCATATTTTAAAGGAAGAATGCTCAGTTGTCCCACCAAAAACTACTTTTGAAACTGAAGTTAGAAAGCAGGTGTGGATGCATTCGAATTTCCTATGTTATAATTACATACTTAGTGTTCTTGAAGACACTTTGTATAATGTTTATTACACTACCTATAATACATCAAAACAATTGTGTGATGCATTAGACTAGAAATACAAGTTGGAAGATGCTACTAAGAAATTCTTAGTGGGAAAAAGTATTAGATTATAAAATGATTGATATTGATGATCAAAAAGTGTATGAGTGATATAGTAATAGAATTGTAAGGTTTATTCCAAGCATAGATCGTCACACGTAGTAATTTAGGAGTATTCCAAGTTTCGTACCCCACGAGACTAGTAAGCAATTCAATTCTTTCTAAGAAAATACTTTCAATGCAAAACTAAGGGTGAACATAAAAAATAGATGATTCTGGGGTTGGTTGGTAGGTAAACATTAAATGGCAATGGAGATTAGAGGTCATGTTTAAACTCGTAAACAATGTATCTTGTGCTATGCCACCGCATCATGTCAACATCAACCAACTATAAATAGCAAACTACTTCAATTCAGTATTATTTCACATGTTCTTTTAGGAGTCTAAGTAGTTAGTCTTATATTTCTATAGCTAACTAAAACTTAGGATAATTTATGCAATTTCTAAGTCCTATGGTGAATCTTATGTCTAAGGTTACGTGACAACTTATCTAGGCTATTAGTCTCATATTCTTTTATGAGTTTCACTTATGTTCTAACCTTCATAACATCACAATATTAAGACTCTACTAACATGTTAACTCAAATAGCTAGTTCAACTTAACAAGATAACATTTAGTCAATAAAAGAAATAGAAATGTGGATGTAATGTGATACGGTCACATTGGCTCAAGCCATATTCTTGTAGGGTATCCACGTAATTAATTCCCTTAGAAAATTAGCCCATAAGTAAATGAAAATGAATAAACTTCATCAATTCAAATACCATGAGTTACTAGTGTCAATTCAAAGATACTATACCTTAACAAGTAACAAAGACAGAAAACAGTAGAATAAAGTGTTGGGATGTATGTCCTAAAACTCGCAGTTTATAAAATTAAACATATTCTATTTGCAATAAAGATGTTATTGAGGTTTTGTTAAATAAAACTATTATTGGATATGTAAATTGCACTAAATCCAATAAACTAAGATCCATAGCGGTTACATGTGTACTTGGACTTTATGTGGAGACATAAGAATGAATCAAGTTTAAGTTATAGCCAAAATGGTCTATAGTATACGGATAAGGCTGGGTACCTTATTCTGGTAACACTATTAGATGCGGTCTACTTTGTACTTTGTACGAATGATGTGATCCTGAATCGTTCATGTGGAGACATGTGAGTGAAGGCATCCTATGCGAAGAGTTTGTATAAGACCGAACCAAGAAATAACTCATTCTTACTTTACCCGAGCTAGGTAACTTGACCTTAATCCCGAGCTAACTATGAACTTTTGTTTATTCAAGATTATCCTTAGATTTGCATGGATGAGAGTTGGCTCAACTGCACCGACTCAATAAGCCTCCCATTTCAGGGGTAAGACTAGGTCAATAGCAAGGTGAATAGGAGAAGTAGTTTATAGTAAGTGGGTGAAGGATGTGTGTCAACGTATCCTACAATCTCTTCCATTAGTTTAAACTGTAAGATTCCAATGTTGCATCTGCTTGTCGTTTTTAGGTGGCATAAGCTAGTCATTTTACAACAGCTATCCACTCGGAGGGTTATAACATGAGATACGGAGCAATTCAAACTCTAGAAATGGATAGAATTTCTTAGGTCCATTCTCAATCTTAACTCTCCAATCCAGTCTTATTTCTTAGGAATAGGAGTTATTCTGGAATTAGTATTTAGTCAAGAATGTCTTGCTTCAGTGAATGAGTATTTGACTACCCCTCGGTAGTATCTATTTTGACTCCCTAAAGTATCGTTACAAATAAATAATGAAATTTGGATACATTATTACTTTTGCTAAAATTTGATTGGATTTAAAAGCAGTTCACTAATAAGAATTTGTTTATATTTCAGCATGTTGAATTCTTCTAAATTACTCGCTTCCGATAAGTTTAATGGTCTTAATCTTTCAACATCAAATATAAACGCAATACAAGCAGATGATTTAAACTTTGTTTTATTGGAAAATAGAAGCATGCACAGTGGAAGCAACAGATCATAACGCTCTAATTGTTGGGATTGGTGTGCTAATTCTCCCGGAGTCTCGTAGTTTGTAAATTATACACATTGTTATGAATAAAATAAGAGTTATTTTATTTTGCATTTACTCATATCCAATAAACAAAGTTGCATGGTTATTGTATGAAAACTTAAGCATATATATGAGATATACAAGTGGATCATGCCTTAAGTGATAACCTAAAAAGGTCTGTAGTATAAGGATTAAGGAGGGATACCTTATAACATCCCGAGTTTTTCATAATTCAAATTCTATATTTTCGTAAAATTTGAGGACATCTTGTTAATTTTGAAATTTGATTTTTTGTTTAAAAGAAAATTTGGATTTTATGTCGCATTATTTTGATATTTAAGTTAATGTCAAAAATTTAATTTAAATCAGGGAAATTGGTTTAATTTTGAAATTGGATTTTAAGAGGAAAAGGAAAGGGTTTACCTTGTGTATGGAAAGAAATGAAGTTAATAAAATAAAGTGGAATAAGAAAAAGAATAAAATAAAATTTTAAGTTTTTAAGTTTTAAGTTTATTATTATTATTATTTTTTTATAAAAACAAATTTTCCCTTCTCCTTCTTCCTCACGTTTCCCGAGTCCCTAGACCCCCTGAAACTCTAATTTTCCTCCTCTCGCCGACCCTCTTCGCCGGACGCCATCGCTTGGTTTGTTAAGCCGCCAAGTCTGTAGATCTCCACCGCCAGCCGTCCGAGCCTCCAGTCAGACGCCGCCGTTCCCCTGTCCTAGTCCCTCATGAAACCCTTCGGCCGCTCACTGTCCGCACTCTGAAGCTGTCGCTCGTCGAGCCCTAGTGTTGCTCGTTGTCTAGCGTCTCCCGTCATCGTTCCATCGTGTCACCGGTCAGTCGCGTTCGTGGTGTAGTCCATTCGCTGTGCCATTGTCGACTCCAATCGCGCAACTGCAATCCACCACATCACGTCAGATCTGAAGCCACCTCTGGTACTCGTCCGGCCACCGGTCTACGCCGCCACCATTTTGTAGAATGTGTCGTTGTTTTGTGAGCTTATCAAAAGTTTCTTTTTGGGTTGGAAGGATTGTCCATCAAGGGTTGAAGTGCTATTTGGTGTTTGGTTGGTTTGGTTGAAGTGCTATTTGGGTGAAATTTGGATCAAATTCAAAGTTAGTGGAAAGCTAGAAGAGGATTTGACCGTTGGGTTAATTTTTTGTTTTAATTCAAGGTAAGTAATCTTACTACTGGAATCACCTTTGTGCCGGGCGATAAATTTATGATTTATTTTGAGGATTTTAAGACTATTTACAAGGATAATTTTGATTGCTCTGAGATTAATGGACTGTTTAGAAAAGATATATGAGCATGTGAGAATATGTCATTTTAATGTATGAGCATGATTTAGAATTTTATGAGTTATATTAAAAGGATGATTGAGCATGACTATTGAATATAAGTTAAGTGGCACTCCTACTGGAATGTCTTAAAGTTAGATAAGGATTCAACATTTGCTGATTCATATAGCTATGTGATTTATTATGAGAATGTATAGATCGTACTATATATTATGAAATCTCGAATACTTGATTGTTTACATAGTTTAGTGCATGAAAGTGATGTACTAGAGTAGATCCATTAACACTAGATTAATTACGTATGTTGATGTTAATTAACATGACCTTGACGAGGAGATTTTAGAGGACTCATGACTATGTGAATGTTATATGTAATATGAAGTTAGATATCTCTTTTCCTATCTAGACTATGTGACTGCATGAAAGAGATATACTAGGGCTGGTGTGTATGAAAGTGATACATACCTAAAGGATACTGGGGTGTATGTAAGAGGTTCACACTTAGTGGGTTATGTGTATACGAAAGAAGTATATACATAACCATGTGTACGAAAGAGGTATGCATCCCTACATTCATAGAGAGGATCTGGGGTGTACGAAAGAGGTACACACTCAGTGGGTTATGTGTATGTGAAAGAGGGTATACATAACCAGGTGTACGAAAGAGGTACACACTTAGTGGGTTATGTGTATACAAAAGAGGTGTATACTTAACCAGATGTACAAAAGAGATACACATTCAGTGGGTTATGTGTATACGAAAGAGGTGTATACATAACCATGTGTACGAAGGAGGTACACATTAAGTGGGTTATGTGTATACGAAAGATGTGTATGCATAACCATGCGTACGTAAGAGTTTGTGTTTCCTTCGGGATTCACCAGAGATTGTGTTTCCTTCGGGATTCACCAGCGGTTGTGGGTCCTACGGGACTTACTAGAGGTAGTGAGCATACTTAACTATAGTAGGATAGAAACAAGTTTTTCATGTATGTATGTGTCCTAGGAGGACTAGAGCAGTTTATATGTTCCATCAGAGGTAGGCATCTAGAGGACATAGATGTCTAGCTTGACCCTAGTAGTGGGGTTACTTACTGAGTATTTTATACTCATCATTTCTCATGTTTATGTTTTAGGTAAGAGTAGGGACGCACCGGCGAATGATAAGCGGAATCCATGATCGAGCCACTGGGACCAGTTTTATGTTTCCGCTCATGATGTTTAGATTTCTTTCATATTTTTCCACTTTCCGTCTTCATGTTTGAAACTTACTGATTAGTATTCGTTTCCAAACTTTTATAGTTTTCTAGAGTCATTAAATTTCTAATTATGATTTATGGGTACCCTGTTATTTGACTTTTATTTAGTTTTAATGAAAAATATTTTATTTGGCTTTATTTATTTGGCATTTATTTCTCTATGAAAAAGTATAATTTTAAATTCTATGCATGCATGTGTATAGTAACAACCTAGCTCGAGTCCTAGGGAGTTGGGTCGTTACATTAATGATCTTGATTGCTTTCACTAATTACATGCTAACTCTATCAATTAGTATCAGAGCATGTAGCTAGCTGTGAGGTAGCCAAGGAGGCAGTATGACTTAGAAAGTTCTTGACCGATTTGGAAATGGTTCCAAATATGCACTTGTTGATCACACTCTATTGTGATAACAGTGGAGAAATTGCAAATTCCAGAGAACCTAGAAGCCATAAGTGCGATAAGAAAATCGAGCGCAAGTACCATCACATCAGGGAGATAGTACTTCAAGGATATGTGATTGTCACGCAGTTAGTCTCAGAAGACAACTTAGCTGATCCCTTTACAAAGGCCCTCACAGGTACAACATTTGAAGGTCACTTAGTGGGACTAGACTATGAAAGAGATAAATCTAGGGCAAGTGGGAGAATTATTGGGTATCTGATGACCTAGTTCATTGTATTTATTCTCTTATAGTCAACATTGTATATATTTATACATATGTAAACCCACATGAGTTTTAACCCAAGTGGGAGTTTGTTGGGTTGTATGTTCTAAAACTCACAGTTTATAAAACTAAACATATTCTATTTGCAATAAAGATGTTATTGAGGTTTTGTTCAATGAAATTGTTATTGAATATGTAAATTATACTAAATCCAATAAACTAAGATCCATGACTATTACATTAGTACTTGGACCTTATGTAGAGACATAAGAGTGGATCTATAGGGGTTGGTGCCCTAAATCTTGTAGGGTCATATAGTTTGTAATTGTAATGTACAAATATCTTATTTATTTAATAAAACATATGATGTTTTATTTCATTTTAGTTGCATTAACCACAAACCAATAAACTAAGATCTAAGATTATCCTGTAGCTTAAACATGTATGTAGAGACATTCAGGTGGATCATGTTTAAGTACTAACCTAAACGATTTGTAGTAGATGGATAAGGTTGGATACCTTATTCTAGTGACACTACGAGTATGGTCCACTTTGTAGATGCTACAATTGTTGTAAACTGCTACACATGTCTGATCCTGATCATTCATGTGAAGACATGTGAGTGGGGATATTATATATAAAGAATTTTGTATAAGACTAGACCATGAAATGTTTAGTCTCATGATATAATGCCGTTCATAATAGAGACCTACATTTCATCAGGATGACTATAGGTAACAAGATCTGAATCCTGAGTGAGTTATGAGCTCTTGCCTATGAAAGCAGACATTTGGTTTGTATGGGTGAGACGGCCAAATCACCAACTCAACAAGCCTACCATTTTGGGGATTTGTCTGATTTAGGAGCTAGAAACACAGCTACACAAGAAGGAATTCACTCCTTCCCCAATGTCGGGGTAAGTAGATAAATTGCTCCCTTAAGGGTTGATTTGAATAATGTGATGCCACACCCTCTCCTAGCCCGAACGGGGTCTGGTCGTATTTGGACTATGATTTATTATTCATTAGAGGGATCAATGATACTTAAGGAGTTAGATGTAACTATTTGGGCAAAATGGTAATTTTGGCCCAATTGTACTTACGAGCAATTTGTGAAGGGTCATCGTACTGTTGACTGGTTATATCCAATGAACACAGAAATATATCTGTAGTGCAAAAAGTGCAGCTGTAAGTTTTTAGTGGAATGCCCGACAGTTAACAAATGGTGAATAATTTAATTAAAGAGGTTAATTAACATATCGTTGGAACTTCAAGCTACAGGCCCATGAGGTCTCCTCGATAGCTCAACAGGAATAAATGAGAATAAGTTTTTGGATTAATTTGAATTGTTCAAATTAATTGAGGGATTTAATTATATATGATATAATTAATTTAATTTTAATTATATATGATATTATTACAATAATGTATTTGATACATTGTAACATAAAGTACACTTGAGAGGAACCACAAACCTTATAGGGTCCTATAGTTTGTAATTGTAGTGTACAAACATCTTATTTATTTATAAAACATATGATGTTTTATTTCAATTTTAGTTGCATTAACCACAAACGATTAAACTAAGATCCAAGATTATCTTGTAGCTTAAATATATATGTAGAGACATATAGGTGAATCATGTTTAAGTGATAACCTAAATGGTCTATAGTAGATGGATAAGGTTGGATACTTTATCCTGGTGACAGTACGAGTATGACTCGCTTTGTAGATGTTAAAATTGTTGTAAAGTGCTACACATGATCTGATCCTGATCATTCATGTGGAGACATGTGAGCGAGGATATTCTATACAGTAGAGTTTGTATAAGACTGGACCACGAAATGTTTAGTCTCATTATATAACGCCGTTTATAATAGAGACTTACATTTCATCAGGATGACCATAGGTAACATGACTTGAATCCTGAGTGAGTTATGAACTCTTACCTATGAGGATGGTTCTTTGATCTGTATGTGTGAGAGTGGTCAGATTCATCAACTCAATATTCCTACCATTTTGGGGATTCATCTGATTGGGGAGCTAGGAACACAACTACACAAGAAGGAATTCACTTCTTCCCCAATGTTGGGGTAAGTAGATAAATTGCTGCTCCCTTAAGGGTTGATTCCAGGGCTTGAAAAATGTGGCGCCACACCCTTTTTTGGCCCGAGAGGGGATGTTCATAGTTGGACTATGATTTATTGTTCATTAGAGGGATCACTGGTACTTATGAAGTTAGATGTAACTATAAGAGCAAAACGGTAATTTTGGCTCAGCTATACTTACGAGTAATTTGTGAAGGGTCATCATACTGTTGGCTGGTTATATCCAATGGACGCAGAAATATATCTGTAATGCGAAGAGTGTAGCTGTTGATCTTTAGTGGAGTGCCCAATAGTTAATGGATGGTGAATAATTTAATTAATGAGTTTAATTAATTATTCACGTACCGTTGGAGCTTCAAACTACAGGTCCATGAGGTCCCCTCGGTAGCTCAATGGGAATAAATGAGAATCAATTTTTGGATTAATTTGAATTGTTCAAATTAATTGAGAGATTTAATTATATATGATATAATTACTATAATGTATTTGATACATTATAATATAAAGTATACTTAAGAGGAAATAAATATTTGAATATAATTAAAATATTAATTATGTGAAATGGATTCCTATTTTTAAATTTAATATAAATGGGATTTATATTAAAACCCATTGGTAGGAGAGAATTGAAACTATAGGTTATATTGTATTTGATACAATATAGAAATTATAGGTTATATGTTATATTTGATATAACATATAGTTTAATATATATTTTATGATAAGGTAATTATCATATACATATACATGTATATTTATTTATTTTAATTATTAAGAAAAACTAATTATGGGAGGGAGTTGTAAATCCCTCCCCTTCTTTTACTCTCAAATGTGTGAGTGGAGAAGTTGTTCTCTATTCTCTGCAGTACGTGAAAAATAGAGAAAAGATACAGAGAAATTTTCTCTCTACAAAAGGGTTATATGAGTTCCTTTCTTATCATGATATCCTCTCTCAAAATTCTTCCCTCTCTACAAAAATAGCCAGAGCCTACAACTTTTGGGTTCTCATCCCAGAGAATATCGAGGTAGTTATCATGGTTGTGTCTATATTGTTCGAGGTTATCCACTGAAGAACGATCTTCAAAGGTCAAGGTTATTGAACTCAATTTTTATTCTTCCACATTTTCATTATGAGCATGCTGTTATTTACGTACTAAATGCATAATTGTATGTTCTTCTACTGTAAAATTCTGTATTTTGTGAAAATTGGAAAATTGGGACGTTCTGCTTTTGCTCAAGGACCTTTAACCGGGTCTCTTCAAGATCAAGTTTAAGTAGATAGTCAAACTAGTCTATAGTATACGAATAAGGTTGGGTACCTTATTCTGGTAACACTATTGGATGCGACCCACTTTTTACTTTGTACAAACGATGTGATCCTAAATCGTTCATATGGGAACATTCTAATGGGGGCGTCATATGCAAAGAGTTTGTATAAGATCGGACCAAGAAATAAGCCACTATTACTTTATAACGCTGTTTACTATTTAAGATTGACTATTTCAAAGCGATGACCTGAATAACTTGACCTTAATCCTGAGTTAACTATAAACTTCAGTTTATTCAAGATTATCTTAATTTTCATGGGTATCTTAATTTTCATGGGTTGGAGATATAGGGTGCAAGACAGAATTCACTCCTACCCACTTTTGTGGTTAATCTACGCATCACTGCTCTAGTACGAGTAGCAAGGGAATCTAATGGATTAATTTGTGGTCTTTTAGGCTCGGGACGAACAATTTCATTGTCTTGTGGAGAAGGAAGTGGAATAGTAACAGATGAAAAATCCCTATTGTTATGGTGAAGTGGGTTAGGAGATGTTTTCCAACCTTCTCTATCTATACTATCCCTCACGACATTATCTAGAACGTCTACTATCTTCCTTTTTACACTTTCTGTTGAACGAGCAACTTGTTCCTCATCCTCTTTGTCCCCACTAGCCACATTAGTTAAGTTCATACTAAATAACTATATAAATCTCCATGATGTTTTCAACAAGGTGCGATCAGATTATCATCGTTCAAATGTTGGTATTGCAGTCCAAGGTCCTTTTAACCTCTTATTCATGTTTGGTCCAACCTTTTGCTTATCCAAATCCTACGAAATAAAACATTGAGACGATATTATATATATAATGTTTTTCTATCTAAATAGACATTTAAAGACAACTTACATGCACATTGGACATCATTATGGATTAATGTAGAAGCTCTTACACCCACAAATAGAACCTAAAAGAACAAACATGTCTTGCATAGTAATAGTTAGAGTGAGCATAAATAGAAAATTTGTATTTACATAATAAGTATGAAGGAATTCATTTTACAGAGAACTTATGAGCGGAAGCGGATCGTTCAAATTCTATTTCGATTGAAGCCAAATGTTTACAGTAAACAATACAGATTATGCATTATAATATAAATTACAACATGCTTTTGAATAATAAATAAAATTCAAGTGATTATACCTTTGAAGAACTCTTCTTCACGTAAATCCCTCGAACAAACTCAAAATCCTCGAACAACAATGAACTCTCCTCAAACAAATAACAACAAACCAAAGGTAAAGGACACTACACTTGGTGACCTTGGCTATTTTGGTTAGGAGAGAGTTTGTGAGATTGGAGGGGGAAGATGATTGAAGAAGAAGACTATCATATAGAAAAGTTCTTCAATCATGTATCTAAAGAGTCTATCGTATAGTCTCTCAATCTATCGTATAGATTATGATGCAAATCATGTGCCTTTTTTTGGAATAATAAAAATATAATTTATTTATCCATTTGCCATAAAAAATCAACTAACCTTCCACTAAGGTAGTTAGAGAGAAAAATGGATAAATTATCAAATAATTAATAATATAAATAAATATGACAACCAACTTATCATATTATATTTATAACCTATAGTTTTAATATTTCATCATATACAACATAAACTATAGTTCTTGTTCTCTATTTTATAGCATTTAATATAAATCATATTTATACTAAGTTTGACAACTATGAATCTTATTCATAGAAAATATATTTGAATCCCATTCAAATATTTATTCATCCAATTAAACTATAATGTATTAAATAAATTATGTCAATTATATCATATATAGTTGAATCAATTGAATCATATCATATATAATTAAATTCCCTCTTATTAATTTGAACAATTTAAATAAACCCAAAAACTAATTCTCAACTAAATTCTTTTGAGCTACCAAGGGGACCTTATGGACCTGTAGCTTGAAGCTCCAAGGTAGGTGAATAATTAATTAAACCCTTTAATCACATTATCCACCATCCGTTAACTATCGAGTACTCCATTAAAGATCGACAATTGCACTCTTCGCACTACAGATATATTTTTGTGTCCATTGGATATACCAATCAATAGTACGACGACCCTTCACAAATTGCTCGTAAGTACAGCTGGGCCAAATTACTGTTTTGCCCTTGTAGTTACATCTAACTCTTTAAGTACGACCGATCCCTCTAATGAATAATAGATCATAGTCCCACTATGATAAAACCCTTCTTGGCCTATGAGAGGATGTGGCCCCACATTGTTCAAGACCCAGAATCAACCCTTAAGGGAGCAATTTATCTACTTACCCCATCTTTGGGGAAGGAGTGAATTCCATCTCATGTAGCTGAGTTCCCAACTCCCCAATCAGATGAATCCCCAAAATGGTAGATTTGTTGAGTCGGCGATCTGGCCACTCTCACCCATACAAATCAAAGGACTACCGAGTTCACAACTCACTCAGGATTAAGTTCATGTTACCTATGGTCATCCTAGTGAAATGAAAGTCTCTATTATGAATGACGTTATATAATGAGACTAAGCATTTTGTAGTCCGGTCTTATACAAATTCCTTTGTATAGAATATCCTCACTTGCATGTCTAATACATGAATGATCAGGATCATATCATTTGTAGTACTTTACAACATTTGTAACACCTACAAAGTGGGCCATACTCGTATGTCACCAAGATAAGGTACCCAGTCTTATCCATATATACAGACCATTTAGGTTATCACTTAAACATGATCGACCTGTATGTCTCCACATACATGTTTAAGTTACAACGATAACCTTGGATGTTAATTTATTGGTTTGTGGTTAATGCAACTAAAATATCACATATTTATAGACGAAGTGAATAAAATATCAAATATTATTAGTCACAGATATGTCTGTTCATACAAGGTTTACAAACTATAGAATCCTACGAGATTTAGGGTATCAATCTCAACAATCTCCCAATTGTCTTAAAGCTAGTGGGGTGTACAAGATAATAAAATTATAAGTACACAAAATAATAAACTAGGGCATAACACGCCCAGTACAAGATCTCCCATTTTCCCTAGTCCAGCCATGGTTTGTCCCATAGACCCATACTTTGCAGGTGACCGTCAAACATTTTAGCCGTGAGGGCCGTCATAAACGGATCAGCAATGTTGTGCTCCGAAGCTATCTTCGTGACAATCACGTCCCCTCAATGTATAATCTCTCGGATAAGATGATACTTCCTCTCTATGTGCTTGCCGCGCTTATGACTTCTAGGCTCACGGGAATTAGCCACAACACCACTATTATCACAATAATGTGTTGATGGGCTTTGATATGTCTAGAACAACTTTCAGACCAGTCAGAAATTTTCTAGCCAAACAGTCTCCTTAGCAGCTTCACAAGCCGCTACATACTCGGCCTCCATGGTGGAGTCTGCGAGCACCCCTGCTTAGTGCTTCGCCATACTGTAACCTCTCCATTAAGAGTGAACATTGATCCTGATGTGGATTTTCGAGAATTCCTATCAGTCTGAAAATCAGAGTTCGTGTATCCTATAAGGATCAAATCCTTAGAACCATACACAAGCATGTAGTTCTTCGTTCTCCGTAGATACTTGAAGATATTCTTAACGGCTGTCTGGTGATCATATCCTGGATTAGACCGATATCTACTGACTATCCCCAATGCATAGCAGATGTTAAGTTTAGTACATAGCATCGCATACATCAAACTTCCCACGACAGATGCATAGGGGACCCGTCTAATTTCCTCAACCTCTTGAGGTGTCTTAGGACACTATTCCTTAGACAGAGTAACTCTGTGCCTGAAAGGTAATAGGCCCCTCTTGAAGTTCTGCATCAAATATTTGATGAACATCTTGTCAATATATGATGTCTAAGACAGTGTTAACATTTTGTTCTTTTGATCTCGAAAGATCGGAATACCAAAAATAAACCGAGCCGCTCCCAAATATTTCATTTGGAATTGGGTTTTTAGCTAGTTCTTAGCTATAGTCAGTAAGCCTACATCATTCCCAATGAGTAGAATATCATCTACATACAACACTAGGAAAATTACTGAACTATTGATGATTTTCTTGTAGACACAAGGCTCATCAACGTTCTGATCAAAGCCATAAGATTTGATCGCAGTATCAAACTTTATATTCCAAGATCGAGATGCCTGTTTCAGAACCGATTCAGCTTGCAAACCTTTTGCTCTTGACCTTGGACTATGAATCCCTCGGGTTGCACCATATAAATGGTCTCCTCAAGATTGCTATTCAGAAAAGCAGTCTTGACATCCATTTTCCATATCTCATAGTCATAATATGAGGCAACGGATAGGAGGATCCTGATAGACTTCAGCATGATAACAAGCGAGAAAGTCTCATCATAGTCAACTCCCTCTACATGGGTATAATCTTTTGCCACCAGTTTAGCCTTGAAGGTTTGTACCTTCCCATCAGCACCCTGTTTCTTCTTGAAGGTCCATTTACAACCTATAGGTTTAACCCCATCAGGTTGATCTACCAGATCCCAAATTGAATTGAAGTACATAGACTCCATTTCGAGATCTATGGCTTTGATTCATTCATCTCTGTCAACATTCTCCATTTCCTTCTTATAAGACAATGGATCCTCAACTTCGCCATCAACTACTATAGCTAGGATTTCAGTTAAACCCATATAGCGAATAGGTGGGTTTGCGCTCTCCTACTATGTCAAGGTTCCCTCAACATTTGAGATAGATGTGACCTACTAGATGAACCTACTTCAATAACTCTTGTTGAGGTAATAGGCTCTTCAACAACTCTTGTTGAAGATTCAGTAGTTTCTTTGGAAAGCTCATTTAGCACGATTTTGCTTCTAGGTTTGTTCTCCCTTCTATGATAATTCTCAAGAAACGTAGCATTTGTCGATACAAACACTTTGTTTTCTTTATGATCATAGAAATAACCACCTCTCGTTCCCTTGGGGTAGCCTATAAATAGGCATAACCTTGAACATGGTTCATGTTTCTTAGAATTAGCCTCAAGCACATGTACTGGACAACCTTAGATTCTGAAATGACGTAAACTAGCTTTACAACCATTTCATAACTCTGAAGGTATTTTGGCAACACTCTTGGAGGGAACACAGTTTAGGATATAAGCTGTAGTCTCCACTGCATAACCTCAAAATGAGTCAGGTAAGTAGACCAAACCATGCCCAAACAGGGTTCGATTTCTTCTCTCTAATACACCATTCTGCTGAGGTGTACCAGGTGCTGAGAGTTTGAAAACTATTCCATGTTCTATCATATAGTTATGGAAAGATGAATAAAAAAACTCTCCACCTCGATCAGATCGAAGTGTTTTAATCATTCTATTTAATGCGTTTTCAACTTCAGCCTTGAATTCTTTGAACTTTTTAAAAGACTCAGACTTATGTGGCATTAAACGTACCCATACCGTGAATAATCATCAGTGAAAGTGATGAAATATTCATAACCTCCCCTGACTCTTACATTAATCAGACCAAAAGGTCTAAATGCACTAGCTCTAAAGGCTTTTTGGCCCTACAACCTTTTCCAGTAAAAGGCATTTTAGTCATTTTGCCTTCAAGGCATGACTCACACACAGGTAAAGAATTTTCTTCTAACTCGCTTAGAAGTCCATTCTTCACCAACCTCTCAATAGGTTAATGTGTCCTAACTTTAGGTGCCAAAGTTGGGCGTTTTCTTTAGGAGAAATTTTAAGTTGTTTATTTTGAGTTACGAAAGTTTTAAACATCTTTATGTTATGGAGGGTATTTGTTGCTAAAGGCCTTAGCACATACAAATTAGTTTCTAGTTGAGCTGAACATATATCAACACCATATTTGTAATAAACACTTTAGTAAAAGAAAAATGTAGTTGATAATTACATTCAAGCAAACACTTTATAGAAACTAAGTTCCACTTTAAATCGGGAACTACAAATACATCATTTAGAATGAGAAATTTGTTCTGTAAAGTCAATCGGAGACCTTCCACTGCCACAGTTGAGACGACGTGCCCGGTTTCAACTCGCATCGTCATCTTACCAGCACTAAGCTGTTGCTAGGAACGAATTCCCTGAAATGAAAAACAAACATGGTTAGTGGTCATAGAGTCAATAATCAAGGCAGAATCATCATTCTCCACTAAACAAGTTTCTAAAAATAGTAAATCACATTTATCTTGTTTGTCCTTCTTCTGTTCTGCCAAATATCTGGGGTAGTTCCTCTTCTAGTGCCCATCCTGATTATAATGGAAACTTTCCCTTGTCAATTCGCACTGGTTGCCTACACCTTGGAGCAGCAAGTTGTGGGTTAGTAGGTGCCTTCCCCTTACCACCCTTCTTCTTATTCCACTTTCTAGTGCCGGAGGAAGAAGGTGCAGACTTAGTTCCAAAGGTCAAACCTTTGTGGAACTTTTTAGATGATCAAGCAACATTTGCTTCACCCTTCTTCTCCTTGCTTTTCAGCAAAGATTGGAAAGTTGTAACTCGTTGAGTAGAGTTGTAAGGTTGTAGTCAACCCTGTTCAGAAAAGCGTTGCTAATAAAGTGAAGGAAGCTTTTTGGTAAAGATTCCAGAATTATGTTAACCTGGCTTGCCTCATCCATGCTCGACCCATTCATCTCTTCCACGTTGAAGTGGAACATCATATTGAGAACATGTTCCCGAACAGATATTCCTTCATCCGTGAGTTGAAGATGTACTTAAGAGTATCGTGCCTGAGCTGCGCGGATGGTTGCCCGAACATTCCCCTCAGGGGCTCCATGATCTCGCGTGCAGTGACCGTGAGCTCATGCTTCTTGGCCAAAACTTTGTTAAGGTTGGCCAAGATATACGCTCGGGCCCTTTCGTTTGCCCGTGTCCAACGCTCATACGCATCTCGTACGGTTCGAGCAGCAACAAGAGATGGAATAGGAGGACACTCTTCTGTAAGAATGAAATGGAAATCATCGATGATCAATATCGTGTTAATGGTGTTTTTCTAACTAGTGTTATTTTCGCCAGTCAGTTTAGCAGCAAGTAAACTTAAGGTTGTGGTACCCATATTAAATTGCTAAAAAAGAACAAACTTAATGAAGTCTACTTACATTAAACCACTTTTAGAAAACCAATCAAGTTTTAGTAAAATAGTTTTAGTGTACCCTAAGTGACATCTATTTTGCAATGATACTTCAGTTAGGCAGGACAAAAATCACCGTAGGGTGATCAAGTGCCCCTTCACTGAAATGAGACATTCTCAACCATTAGACAGAAACAACTCCTTGTAATTGAATCTAATAGTCACCATTGTTCAGTCCAGAATTTGTTAACATCCTTAACAATTATGTGTAAATGTTTTAACCCCTCATTTTAGGATCTAGAGTCCCGCCCTAATGAGCCAACCTTAGGGAAAAGCCGATTAAGACAAGAGACTAAAGCAACTCTATCCATTTCTGGAGATCAAATAAAGAGTTGTGCAAAATTGCCATCCTTTAGGGGGACACCCACGATGCCACAAGGTGATGCACAAAAACTTTATGCAACCTAATGAGAGAGACCGAGGGATATGTTATCACACATTCCGCTCCCACTTACCATGAACATTCTTTCCATTCACCTTGGTATTGGCCTACCCAAATGCCATCTGTAGGAGGACACTCCCATGGTGTCTCGAGGCCGAGGATAGATCTCATGGTGTGAACTTTTAGGGAGAAACGTGTTGAGGTTAAAATGAAGTATCATATACCTATTTACCTCCCATTGAATGTTCTACCTAGGGTTCATTAACTTGAAAAATCCGGGTACTGATTTTATCTAAGTGATTTGTTAATTTTCTAAAAAGGAACATTTGCTTTTGATGATTAAAAAACTTTGATTCAAGTCTTATTAAACTCTTTAAAAGACTTTCATCAAATTTGCATGCATGTAACAAATCTATCAAATTTACCTTTCCAAGTAGGTTCCCAGGTAGGGGTGCGATTTTTCCATCGACTTAAGTACCCCAGCCTAGCTAGAACCAACCTTAGCCAAAAGGTCCTTTATAGATACATTTTTTTACATATTTAGTCTTTTATTAGATATCAATTTAATCTTATTAAACCGATTTAAAAGATTAAATTTAGATTTCTAATCTTATTAGAAATGTGTAGGTTTATCTTAATTAGATTTTAAAACACTTTTAAAAAATGAATCAATTAAAACCAACCATTGCAATACTGACATATACAAGTTATTTATAACATTTATAAATTAACTTAAGGTAGTGTCATGCTTCATGCAATGTTCATTCATTACTAATATATAATTTTTAAATAAACTAATAATGAACTTAGAAATAATATACATTCCATACGTACATACAACCATATATTATAACATTTATAATATAAATGATGCATGGATATGCTATAATGCATGCATATATTATAACTCCTATATTATATGATGCATGAGCATGCTTTATGTAATTTAAACATGCATACTAATATATTATAACATTTATAATATAAAAATGATGCATGAAAATAAATTCATAACCTATGGTGAGTTTTAAAACTATATGACATACATTATGGCATATAAGATAAACATACATCACATGCATATTTCAATAAAGTTGATGGATCGGGATAGTTAATCTCAAAATTGGAAAAGAACAGGCTAATCTATTACAAAAGTTTGGGTCAACCGGTTTGGAATAGGTGAATCGGGTCTTGAACTGCTCGCCTTGAAGTTTTGCAGCTTGATCATGTAGCAAATCTTCTGATCGTCGAGCAAGAGCGTCGAGTATAAATGATCGTGTAGTAACGATCGCGTAGCTTTGGACTATGCGATGAGCATGAAAGTCCATGCGATCATGCATCGTGCGTCGAGTAGTGCATATCATGCGATCGTGTAGCTAAAGACTATGCGATGAGCATGATAGTCTACACGATAGAGTAGCATGCGCCAAGTATAGTATACTATGCGATCGTGTAGCTACTGACTATGCGATGAGCATGATAGTCTACACGATCGTTTAGCATGCAAGCCATGTGTCGAGTATCAAATACCACGTGATTGTTTACACCTCGAACGCCTACGCAATCATGCAACCAACGCAACACGATCGAGTAGACAATTCTACACGATCGCGTAGCATTAGCTATGCGATCGTTTAGCAGATGCTACACGATCGTATAGAAAATTCTACACGAATGCATAGCCAAATCTAAATGATCGTTTAGCTTAAGCTACACGATGCGATCACCGTTTCGTCTTCTCCATAAAAAAAACTGCAACCTTTGCGTCTGAAGCTTCATGAACGACTCAAAAAACAAAACGAATACAGACTCGATTGCAAGAATTAATGCCCAAAATATAGGGGCCCTTACAAATTAATATTTGTAAATTTAAACAGCAAGCCAAAACAGAGATTGTAACGACCCGACCCCCTAGGACTTAAGTTAGACCGTTACTAAATACATGCATGCATGGAACTCAAAATGACACTCGATTATGGCGAAATAAATGCTAATTAAATAAGGTAAGTTCAAAAGACTTTCATTAAATTCAAATACTAAATCAATAGTAGGGTACCCATAAATCATAAAGGATAATAAATAAATCTGAAAAACGATTCTTAAAAGTAAGTTTTAAACATCAAAACTAAAAATTAAGAGAAACATGAAAAGAACTTTAAATCTCATGAGCGGAAGCGTAAAAACTAGTCCCAGTAGACGAAGTGAATAAAATATCAAATATTATTAATCACTGATATATTTGTTCATACAAGGTTTACAAACTATAGGATCCTATGAGATTTAGGACATCAATCCCAACAAAGTATACATGTAAAATATTTGAAGATTATTACAAATTGAAATGGTTCACATTGCACACAACCTACCAATATGTTGTGCATATTCACAAAATGGTCATCTAGCATGGTCAACTAACACCATACTAAGTGTCCCTAAGTATGCACTGAGTGCAAATTTACTAAATGGTCACAAGTTATATGTTAGTGCAAAATCACAAAATGACCATAATTGCTAAGTATGCAATATGAATGCAAATTTACAAAATGGCTACTAATTCTAAATTAGTTCACAAAATGGCCATAAGTACTATGTTAGTCCAAATTTACAAAATGACCATATGTTCTAAATATGCACTATGAGTGCAAATTTACAAAATGACCACTAATTCTAAATTAGTTCACAAAATGGCCACAATTAAAGTGTTAGTGAAAATTCACAAAGTGACCATAAATTCTAAGTCATCATAATAGATGCCTTCACAATCTGTTCGTGCATTGTTAAAACGTTCAAAATCATCATCAATATTGTCAAGCGTTATGAAGAATCCTTCACCCACAAAGTTTGTGTCAACATTCTCATCATATTTTTCTAATTCATGAAATCTTCTAGGGGTGTTTTGAATAAAACATACCAAATTTGTCATTTTCTCTTGCATAAAAAACTTGTATAACTTGTGATGCAGGTATGCATGGCTCTCTTTCGAATGACTTTGGTTTTGATGCAAGTTAGCAAGTATAAATCCATCTTCAACTTTCACATCATTGTGGATTTTAGCCCAATCACACTTAAATAATGGAAGTCGATAGATATAGTAATCAAATAAAATTATTTCGATCAGGACTCCACAATATATAATCACATCAATCTTTGGAGATCTATCCTTAGCACTTGATCTATATAGTGTATTTACATCAATTGAAACAACACTCTTTTGAGTCAAACTTTCCATACTTTTGATATGGAATCATTTACTGTTTAACTTGAATATGACATTGCATTATTGCGAGGTCTATTTGTAAGCCATTTCAATAAATCTGAGTCTTTTGTATTACCAACGTCTAATGAAACATGTTTTAATACAAAAAATATATTTTTTAGATGAATTCATGATGGTTTCTATCATCAAAAGTAGTAATATATTGTCTTGTCTTTCAACCAAAGTGGAAATTGTTCCAAGTGAACCTTTATTAGGAGACTATCATCATTGACAAGCCTTTTATTCAAGAGTAGAAACTCATTTTTATGCATCCTAAAATATTTAATGAATCACTAATTAAAATTTTGAAACCTTGTTGAAAAGAAATTAAATAGTCTCAATTACATTACGTACTCTATATATAGTTCCATCACAACTGTGTTAAACAATACATATTGATGTATTATATTGAGTAAATCATCAGATAATGTAACTTCATTTCCAGTTGATATAGGATGATCTTGAAGAATGACATTATTGTTAAACTCTTCATTGTAGCATTCTTTGGCATTGAGTCCATTTGAACATTGAACACAATTCTTATAAAAAAGAATGCATTCATCAGCTAGATAGTATTCTGCAATATACCATTCTAAACGTGATTGATTCCTAACATATCCTTTTAATGTTTTCATGTATCTAGGGATTGTATCAAAAAAAATTATAAGATACTTAAGATTTTCAACTAATTGCTATTTATAGTATATGGTATGATAAGTAAGATACCTTTCAAATGGATACTTCTAGTGAAATTGAACTAATTTGCATAAGTGAACTTCACACCTCAAATGAATTATAAAATGAGTCATGAACTTCACACCTCAATAGTTCTAAAAGGCTCATGAAACTTTTATTGGTCAAATCATTAGCAACCTTAATCTTATATAAGGATACCACAACTGACATTTTTGTATATTTTGTACAAAGCGGATACAAAAAAATGTTGGCAGCTACAACCTTTTGAGTGACATCACTATTTACAAATGGTTCATCAATTTTTTCGTTGTTCATGAAAGAAGTACTACAAAAGGCTTCGCCATTAAACATATTCTCTACACGTACTTCTTCACCATGATGGTACCAACTGCTATAAGTTGGATCCATACCTTTGATAACCAAATGTTCATAGAAAAAATCAAAGGTTTGGTGATTCATGTTCCTACATGTCTTGCACGAACATAAAATTTCGTCTACCCCATCCAATAGGGACTCAACTTGTTTGATGAAGTTCTATGCTCCCCTCATATATTACTGGGTGCTCTATTATAAAAATTCAAGTTCATAACCAATATAACTATATCAATCTATCATTAATTTTATATTAATTTGACATTCTCATACTTGTTCAAATGAATCCAATCTTTATCAAACATTCTTTTCATCCAATCTTTACAAAAAGTCAATACTACAACCTAGAAAATAACATCTTAGTATCATTTAAATTAACCCAACAAAATGATAGACAATAATTATATTCTCTCTTTGTTATTCCAAAAGTATGCAAGAATATGAGCAAGATCATAAAAAGAGATAGAAAGAAAAAACTACCCAATAACCAAATCGAAATAAAAAGTTGCCCTGAAAATCCAAAGGAATATCTACCAAAATATATATATGGAAAACCTAGTTTAAAATATTTGGTCAAGGCTCTTCAAGATCAAATTTTTTATAATGTACAGTTTGTAAGGTAATAAATCCGCATGAATAGATTGGTTCCTAATCAAATGTTAAACATGAAGATAGCCTCCCCATAAGCCACTCCCCGTGTAAATAACAACAAGATCCAACACAAAGTTAACCAAAGCTAATGAAATGGCAATTTGGGATTTGCAAATGCCTATGTAAATAATGTTCGTTTCTTAGCCAAAAAAAAACTGAAGTCTTTTGAAAACATGAAACTTTTCAAGAGGAGCAAGTGATAAAAACTCAAGCCCATCTAACATAGTTTTCAAGCAAGGAAGAAAACGAACAAGTCTTCTACTAATTAAATGACCATTGTTAATTTTCTTTTTGTAAGCATAAGACCAACATATAGCATTTGACATTCTATAGAAACCTAAAATTAGATTTTGGACTATTTACGGTACACATTCCAGGGAAACGGATAGCCATAACCAATGTTATACTTGTCAAGAAATATGTACATGAAAGAAGAATACCCAAGATGATTATTTGCACTTGTAAATTGGGAAATCACTATAAGCAACTTCAACCTTATGGCAAACATATACCATGTTCTATTTTGTAGAAGTTATAACCTACCTTGCAATCTTTTTTAATACAAACTTTCCTGTGATACGAATTTAAACCTATGATATGTTTAAGATGTAATGACCTGTAAATTTAATGGTTTTGATAAGAACTTAAGATCTTGTTTGATTCCTTTTTATAAATATGATTTAGTCAATTAGTTCTTACATAGTTATACTCAATTTACTTCAACTTGTCAACGAAAAGACATATTACTTCAAGTGTATTAGATACATTGAATCATTTGCATTTATAGATACGATATGCTTGCACTTAACACCTAAAATTGTTGAAAAATGATATTGGAACTTCAATGATGTTGGTGTTGACAATCAACATGCAGAAGCAATTATGATCTTACGCACTCTAACTACATTAATTTTACAAATTAAGCATGCATGTTCTAAAAGACAGAAAAATGAGCTATGAATTAGGACTGATTTCAAAGCTTGAATAATGTGACACCATACCCTTTTGTGGTCTAAAAGAAGTTTGATCATAGTTGGACTATGATTTATTGTTCATTAAAGGGATCAATGGTACTAAAGGAGTTAGATTTAAATATAGGGGCAAAACGATAATTTTTGCCTAGCTGTACTTACGAACAATTTGTGAAGGGTCATCGTACTATTGATTGGTTATATCCAATAGACATAGAAATATATCTGTAGTGTGAAGAATGTAGCTGTCGGTCTTTAGTGTTGGGTTTTATGTCCTAAAACTCATGGTTTGTAAACAATAAAATTTATTTCTGAAAATTCAATAAGTTGTTTTTGAAAATATATTGCTTATTTCATTGTAGAAATAAATCCAATAAACAAAAAAGATCCATAACTATTACATGAGTACTTGAACTTTATGTGGAGACATAAAAGTTGATCAGGTTCAAGTAAATAGTCAAAATGATATATAGTATATGAATGAGGTTGGGTGCCTTATTCTCGTAATACTATTGGATGCGGCTTACTCTGTAGTTGTTACAAAGGAGTTTGAAAGTGCTATAGACGATGTGATTCTAATTCGTACAAGTTATGACATGAGGAGTGGGGCGTCCTGTGAAATGAGTTTGTACAAGATCGAACCACGAAATCAGTCACTCTTACTTTCAAACACCGTTTACTGTTTAAGACTGACAATTTCAAAGTGATGACCTAGGTAATTTGACCTTAATCCCGAGCTAACTATGAACTCCTGTTTATACGGGATTATCCTTAGATTTACATAGGTGAGGGTTAGCTCAACAACACCGACTCAATAAACCTCCATTTCAGGGGTAAGACCGGGTAGATAGCTGGGGAGATAGGGTGTAAGATGGAATTCACTCCTACCCGCTTTCAGGGATAGTAGGGTGGTTGTTCCCTTAAGTGCTGACTCCAGGTCTTAAACAAGGGGCCCCACCCTCTCATTGGCCCGAGAGGGACTCGATTTGTTGATTGAATCACAAACCAATTGTTCATTAGAGGATCAGTGGGACTTAAAGAACAAGAGGTAATCTTAGAGGGAAAAACAGACTTTTGGCCCAACCGTTATTACGAACAACTTGTGAAAGGTTAACTCACTAATCATGGTTATATCGAGTGGACATAATATATCTACAATGAGGGGAGTGAAACTATAAGCTTTAGTGGAGTTACCCAGTAGTTAACGAATGGGGGTTTAATTTGGTGTAAAGAGTTTAGCCAATTAATCTCAAATCGTTGGAACCCATGATCTGTATGTCCACAAGGTTTCCCTATTAGCTCGTAAATGGATTAGCCTTGGAGTAATGTGATAAGTTGATTTGAATTGTTCGAATTAGAATTAAGGAAATTAGTAATTATATGAGATTGTAATTACGCGTTTAATTTTTGAATTAAACGAAATTGGAGAATCGATTAATATTTAAATATGATTTAAGTATTAAATTCATGAATAGGGATTCATGATGGTGGAATTAGTGTTAGATTTATAATTACACGTTTAATTTTGGAATTAAACGAAATTGGAGAATCGATTAATATTTAAATATGATTTAAGTATTAAATTCATGAATAGGGATTCATGATGGTGGAATTAGTGTTAGATTTATAATTACACGTTTAATTTTGGAATTAAACGAAATTGGAGAATCGATTAATATTTAAATATGATTTAAGTATTAAATTCATGAATAGGGATTCATGATGGTGGAATTAGTGTTAGATTTATAATTACACGTTTAATTTTGGAATTAAACGAAATTGGAGAATCGATTAATATTTAAATATGATTTAAGTATTAAATTCATGAATAAGGATTCATGATGGTGGAATTAGTGTTAGATTAATTTAATATTTGATATTAAATTAATTGAATTAATTAATTTGTTTAATTAATTATTAATTATTAATTTTATTAGAAAATTAATTTTGAATTAATTTTTGTAAAATTAAATACAATTTCAGTTTTAACTATTGAATTAAAAAACTAAAATTATGATTTAATTTGAGAAATTACAAGTTAAAAGAAAAAGAAGAAGAAAATTGGAAATGGAAAAGTTGGAATTTTCCCACTTCTATTTCCAATTACTTGCTTACACACAATCTACTTCACAATTTTCAGTCAAATTCAAGCATGAGCTGCAATACATGCAATATTCCTTCTTGCATGATGATCATGCATTATAAACTGAGAGATTTGAGTGGAAAATTTCATGCAAGAGTTACATTTTGACTGAAAAAAGCTGAAGAAATCGGGTTCTTCAAAAACTGTGAAAAACCAGAAAGTTAATCTTCATCTCCATAAAAATCTCTTAATCCAAGCTTATTTCGAGTCCCACAACTCAATCCAAGGCACCAAGAGGATATTAGGGAAGGCCTTGAGGTGGTTTCCAAGTTGAATTCAAGAAGATTGCTGCTGAAAATCGTGATTCAAGGTGTTCTTCAATGGTATGTCATAAAACGCACTTGTATTTTATGAGCATGCTTAAATTTGAGCCAAAATTAATGAATTAGAAAGTTTAATGATCCTTTTTTCTTCCGTTGCATGTTTTCTAACTCTAACAATTGGTATCAGAGCATCATTTAAGCATTCAATTTGGTTTAATTTTGGTTTGGTGGATGTTTTTTCATTATATATATGAAAATGGTGAACTGATATGGATTTTTGAGTTTTGGCATTTAAATTCTCTTTGATTCCTTGATTAAATTTGTAATTGACTCTTGTTTAATAAGCTTATATGTGTGTTCAAGAGTCTATAATTTGTTAGGAGTTATTAGAGTTGAAATTAAGTTGTAATTGAAGAAAGAAGTAAAGAAGGTCAAGCTGCTGCAACCTGAAATTGAGCTTTTGTATAGGCAGCGTTGCAACGTTGCCTTTGAGCATTGCAACGCTGTTCTTCGTGGCTACTCAAAAAATTGAAGAACACTCGCAGAATCACAACACTGGGGTGAGAGCATTGCAACGCTACTTACCCCAGCCCAACATGCACGCTTTAACCCAAATTGACGGTCCAGCTGAACCGATTCGGCCGGTTCAAGTCAAGAAGGTCCAGTTTGACCTAATTAAGTCCTGTTCAGCCACTTTTGAAGGTTTGAAGGTCTGGCTCGAGCCGTTCGGGTCTGGTTTGGGATGGTTCAAGTGGTCCAGAAGCGGTTTGGAGCCGTTTCTTGTACATTTTGTAATAGTTAGGCCTTTGTTTCCTTGAAAATGCCAAAACTAAAACCATATTAGTATGCGTTTATTATTTATGCATATGATGTATATTATAATTAAATAAATCTTGTATGTGTATACAGTATGCCATGTAGATTTAAAATCCCACCATAGGAAGCATGTTACATGCATTGAAAGTATGTTATAAAATGTTATAATATATAGTATGCATATTTAGGGTTTCTTTTATTTAATATAAATGTTATATTAAATATTGAATGCCTTTTATGTATGTTGTGGATGTTTAGCTTGTCTAAAATTTTTTAAATCGTTATAAAATTGGGTTAGATATTTAAAATCCATAACAAAGACCAGTTGCATGCTCACGTACGTTAACCACTCGTATTAATAGTTAAAATAGGTCGTTAAACTTGTAAAACTCGGGTTACAAACTCAACTAGTATATAATCCTATCGAAGGCTGGAGGTATTTAAGTTGACGGTCTATGGAACACCTCCTACTGAGGATTATGGCCGAATTATTAAGCATTGTTAACCGGTTTTATAGGCAATACGTGAGTGGTGTGAGGTTTTAAAATTGGTTTATCACCTAGACATCGTAAGTGAAATCCAATTATAAACTTTATACTTGGATAAACACCTAGACTTATGTTGTTTAATTAGCCGAAACAAACCTAAAAAATGAATAGACCCTTTAAACGTTAGAATATCAGTGGGAGTTTAATAAAATATACGATATGCTATTAGAACACTTCAGTGAAAATCAAGTAACGTATATGATATGTTAGAACGCTTCAGTGGGAGATTAATAAACATATATGATATGATTATTTCTAGCTCTCACGTCCCTAAGAGTTCACAATAAAAAATTCATATGGCATTTCGTGTCACTCTGGGAGTGACCTCCATACGGAAAGTGTTTACATGAATTGAGATTTTGGTGCATAGAGGAAGTTGTTCACTTTAAAATCAAATGTGATGTTTCGATTTTAAAATTTTCACGTTATGAAGATATTCACACCGAAAGGTTCATATGGCACTTCGTGTCACCCTGGAGTGACCTCCATTCAGAAAGTGTTTGCGTGAATTGATCATGGTGAATGAGGGGAAGTTGTTCAATGGAAAATCAATTATACGATATATTGATTTCAATTCTCACGTCCCTGCATAATTCCCACCATGAGATCCGTGCAACACTTCGTGTCGATTATACCTTGACTGCTCCATTCGGAAAGTGTTCGTCATGAGATCAAGACCAAAGCGAATATGGGAAGTAGTTCATAGTAAGTGGGTGAAGGATATGTGTCAACATATACTACTGTCTCTTCTGTTGGTTCGAACCGTGAGATTCCTATGTTCCTCCTGCTTGTCGTCTTTAAGTCGGCTTTGGTAGTCGTTTAACGATGGCTATCCCCTCAAAGGGTTTTAACATAAGATTCAGAACAACTCAAACCCAAAAATGAATAGGATTTTTAAAGTCGGTATTAATTTTGACTTTCCAACTTCAGAAGCATCATTGGGATCAGAATTTTAAGGTCTAAAAATTGAGGATTACACTTACAGAGTTATTAAAAGTGTTAGTAATTTAAGACAAAAAAAAAAAGAAAAAGAAAAAGAAAAGAAAACGGTAGCTAAATGACTATCAGAATATGACTTATTCTGGAGATAGTTTTTAGTCAGGAATATTTTGCTGTAGTATTGTCGCAAAAATAATTTTGGATATATTATTACTTTACTAAAAACTTGATTGGGTTTAAAAAGCAATTCACTTATAATTTGTTTATATTTTTCAGAATGACGAGTGCACTAATACAATTTTTGGCATCTGATAAATTGATAGGGGATAATTATGCAACCTGGAAATCAAATTTGAATGCTATACTAGTGATAGACAATTTATAGGTTGTCTTAACAGAGGATTGTCCTCCCATTCTGGGCTTTAACACAAACTGAACTGTTCAGAATGCGTACGATAGATGGATTAGGGCGAATGATAAAGCCCATGCTTATGTCCTTTCCAGCATATCTGATGTCTTGGCGAAGAAACATGAGGATATAGGTACTGCCAAAGAGATTATGGAATCTCTATGAGGGATGTTCGGGCAACCGTCCTTCTCTCTAAGGCATGATTCCATCAAGTACTTTTACAATTTCCGCTTGAAAAAGAGGGCCTCTGTTCGTGAACATGTCCTGAACATAATGGTCCACTTCACGTGGCAGAAGTAAATGACGCGGTCATTGACGAGAGAAGTTAAATTGGTTTTATTCTGGAATCTCTTTCGAAGAGTTTTCTGTAGTTGTACGAACACATTAATGAATAAAATTGAATACAACTTGACTACTCTTCTAAATGAGCTACAGGCTTACCAGACAATAGTGAGAGCTAAAGAACTGGAATAGAAAGTAAACGTTACTACCGCTGAGAAAAGAGGAACGCCCTTTGAAAAGGCTGATGTTGCTTCCTCTTCATAGAGTAAGAGTAATCCTGTTAAGGAGAGCAAAGGGAAAAAAAAGAAGAAACCCGCTGGGAAGAAAGGCAAGAATAACGCTGCAGATAAAGGAAAGTGTTTCCACTGCATCGAGGAAGGGCACTAGAAGATGAATTGCCCTCAGTACCTTGCTGAGAAGAGGGTAGAGAAAGCAAAACAGACAAACTAGTTCCTGAGGACCGCTTGCTCAGCTTAACCAATGGGAGATGTTGCTGTCTGATGATAATTTTACCTACTTTTGTTATCTTGTAAAGAACAAAATGTATATATTTTTGTTGTAAATGAAATGTTCATTTTCGAAAATTATGTTTGTTCTTTCTCATAGCAACTTCTGTTAAAGAACCAAACTTAGTTAAAAGCCATTTGCAAATATTCAGATATTTAAAACGGCTAGAAATCAATTAAGGCAAATAGTTATTTAACCTAAATGATAAGTTTAGAACACTTGAGACATTCATAATGTACAAAACTTATTAGGTAAAATTAAACTGAAATACTTTGATTAGATCAAAGTATAGAAAGTTTTAAAATTTCTAGATCTATTTGAACTTGAAATCTAATGTCAAACTTTCTAATTGCCTTAGATTGTTTTCTCAAACATCATTCCAATCATTGGAATATTATTCTAGATCACATTGTATTATTTGTTTCCATAAAAATTGCAAAAATCAATAAAGTGTTATCGAATTAACACTGTTAACAAGAGTTGTTTAAAACAGGTTAGATGCGTCTTACTAAAAAAGTTGAGAGTACCTCGATATAGTGGGAGGAAAGTATGACTTCCTGGTCATTATTGAGAATAAGATGCATTCCCCATATAGTTTAATAAGAAGTCTATTGTACACTAACATGTTTACAAAGATTCTCTCGGCTAAAGTGTTTGAGAATCACCTAGTAAGACTAGGAATACTGATGCGTTATTTTATGCGGTGAAATAATGAAAGGAATTGCGGTGATGGAAAATGCGTTGTGCAACAAGTTTTCTCAGCAGAACCCAAGTATAAATCCTACTGAGTTTCCTGGTAGTCTAGAGTCGAACTCAGGGACTAAGGAAAACAATATGCGGCAATAATTTTTAGATTACTTTATGGTAACAAATAAATTGATGATTTAGTTGGTTTGTTGTTTGAAGTATAAAAGTATGTGGTGGATTTGAGATAAGAATGATTATGCGACAGATACACTGAGTATACGGTGGAACAGGTTGAGAAGGATTTTAGCTAGCGTTTCTAGAGAATGCGTCAAACTATGCAATCATGCTACACTCATTCGACAACAAATCATTTTCCAATGCAGATGCGGTAGCTCCTAATTTTAGGACGCATGCGATGAATGCGATAATGTCTATAGAGCTTATTCCTAAGTCTCTACTTCTTGCCTATGCGATGATGCAAGATGCACACAAGGATAAGGTGACCGCATTCAACCATAACCTATCTCTAGGATGCATGCAATGTGTTAATAGTAAACAACGCTTATTCCTAAGCTCCTATCTCTTGATTATGCGTTTTTAATCTGACTCTCCCGAGCCTAGATTCTAACCTGACTTTTCCAAGCCTAGATTCTATCCTTAGACTACCTTCCTGAGTATCTTTAATGGACGAATGACGCATACATAATACAAGATAATCGCATAGAATGAAGATCCCCCGTTGTGCTAGCTAAGTGCTTCTCAACCCATTCGATAGATTTAGCTACTCATGCGTAACATACAGAGAGTGAAAAGATATAAAGATGCAAATTCCATTTCTATAAGTCAGTTCAGAGTACAAAATGACAATGGAAAATAAGGATAGAGAGCCTGGTAACAATTCCTTGCTTCCCAAAGCTTTTACACTGTTAACTCTATTCAGCTCAAAAGATGTTTTTGCTTCTGCAAGAGTTGGCTCTCTATCTAATCTTGACGCTTCTGACACTCTTCCAAGTTCACCGGAATGATCTCTCGGTACAATCTTACTTCCCTCACTTCCGCCTTCTGAGTAAAATAAAACTAAGAACAAGGCTATTTCTATCTAAAGGGAAAATTCTCTAACTGAACGAACTCCTTCACTGAAGGTGGACTCTTGTATTTATAGAGCTTCGGGGTGAAAGGATTTTTCTCTCTTATGATTACACTGATGGGATGACATTAATTCTCTGTCTGATGCACCGAATATTTGTCGCCAAAAATTTTAATGTACTTGCTACAGTAGGTCGTTAATGGCTTGTCAACTTAATTCGGGATCGACCGTCATTAACTTTCTGTCCCATCGTGATTTATTACACTTTTCACCCAGATGCGCCCACCAAGATGCACCAGCTCTATGCGGCAACCTTCTTGAGTAGATATTCGCGAGCACAAATGATCGCATAACCTTGCATTAACGCAATTTCTTGATGCGCTTGGCCGTTGATTTCTTTGGATCGCATTTTTTGCCTTGTGTCAATGCATATTCTGTACAAAATTACTTAAGTTAACTGTTTTAACGCGATGGACTCATGCGATCGTAATATTGTGAACTTAATGCTTTTGGACGCAATATTGTATATTTTTATCAACGTAATCCTTCATTGTGTTTATAACTTTGTGCTGTAATAACGTGCATTTCTGCCCATTATCAAATACCAGGTGAATAACCTAGGGCAAGTGGGAGAAAAACTGACCTGGAATTAATTGAATTAATTAAATTGTTTAATTAATTATTAATTATTAATTTTTGTAAAATTAAATACAATTTCAGTTTTAGCTATTGAATTAAAAAACTAAAATTATGATTTAATTTGAGAAATTATAAATTAAAAGAAAGAGAAGAAGAAAATCGAAAATGGAAAAGTTGGGATTTTCCCACTTCCATTTCCAATTTGCTTACACATAATCCACTTAACAATTTTCAGACAAATCCAAGTATGAGCTGTAATACATGCAACATTCCTTCTTGCATGATGATCATGCAGTATATACTGAGAGATTTAAGTGGAAAATTTCATTCAAGAGTTGCATTTTGGCTGAAAAAAAACTGAAGAAATATGGTTCTTCAAAAACTGTGAAAAACTAGAAAGTTAGTCATCATCTCCATAAAATTCCCTTGATCCAAGCTTATTTTGAGTCCCACAACTCAATCCTAGGCACCAAGGGGATAGTAGGGAAGGCCTTGAGGTGGTTCACAAGTTGAATTCAAGAAGATTGCAGCTGAGAATCGTGATTCAATGTGTTCTTCAAAGGTATGTCATGAAACCCACTTTGAATTTTATGAGTGCACTTAAATTTGAGCCAAAATTAATGAATTAGAATGCTTAATGATCCGTTTTTCTTCCATTTCATATTTTCTAACTCTAAGATTTAGTAGAGCGCCTGACAGTTAATAGATGTTGAATAATTTAATTAAAAAAGTTTAATTAATTATTTAAGTTTCATTGAAGCTTCAAGCTATAGGTCCATGAGGTCCCATCTGTAACTCAACAGGGATTAAATGACAATCAATTATGGATTAGTTTGAATTGTTCAAATTAATTGAGAGAATTAATTATATGTGATATATTTACTATAATGTATATGATACATTATAATATAAAGTTTATTTGAGAAGAAATAAATATTTGAATATGATTCAAATACTAATTATGTGAATTGCATTCATATAATTAAATTTAGTATAAATGAGATTTATATTAAATACCATGCATTAATGAGAGAATAAAAACTATTGGTTATTTTGTATTTAATACAGTATTAAACTATAGGTTATATGTTATATAACATAAAGTTTAATATAGGGAAATTGCATTGTATGGTAAATATATTTTAAGAAACCAAAGTTATGACTTCAACTTTTTTGTAATTGCAGGTGTCACAATCACACAGAAATCACATAGAAATCAGATAGCAATCACATAACAATCACATATAAATCAGATAACAATCAAATTTTCAGGCGAAAGTTTTTTGACATGTTTTAGTAAAATTCAATGTTCTGTAAAAATTAGATTTTGGGACCGATCCCTCTTTCGCACAGGACCTTCACCGGTTCCTTCACATATCTGGACACAGGTGTACATCTTATAACATGGCAGCCATAGTGAACCCGCAAGAACACAAATCATGACAATCGTGGTGACCCTAAAGGAATACGTAACATGGTAGTCGTGGTGATCTCAAAGGAACACAAATCATGGAAGTCATGGTGATCCCGAAGAAGCACATAACATGGCAGTCGTGGTGATGCCCATGGAACAAAAATCATAGTAGTCGTGGTGATCCCAAAGGAACACATATTGTGGCAGTCATAGTGATCCCTTAGAAACAAAAATCATAGCAATAGTGGTGATCCCATAAGGACATCGAATCAATCATAAGTGGTCAACTCGAAGGTTTAAAAATATAAGATGTACAAAGGCTGATAGGAAAGCTAACAATCCTCATCTAATCTAGCATGCATCAATAAAGCAATAGACCTCATATCAAAGTCAAAGTCATATTAACATAGCCATCATATCTAACATGAAAAATGCAAACATACAATTGTAGGGGTTAATGCTCTAAATCTCGTAGGGTTCTGTAGTTTATAAACACTTGTATGAACTAACACTTTGTGATTTATAATATATGATATTTTATTCATTTCAGTCTACGAAATATGAGATATTTTAGTTGCATTAACCATAAACCAATAAACTAAGATCCATGGTTATCGTTGTAACTTAAGCATGTATGTGGAGACATACAAATGAACCATGCTTTAAGTGATAACCTAAATGGTCTGTAGTATATGGATAAAGGAGGGATACCTTATCTTCGTGACACTACGAGTGTGGCCCGCTTAGGTGTTACAAATGTTGTAAAGTGCTACAAATGATCTGATCCTGATCATTCATGTATTAGACATGCGAGCGGGGATATTTATACAAAGAAGTTTGTATAAGACCAGACCACGAAATGTTTAGTCTCATTATATAACGCCGTTCATAATTGAGACTTTCATTTTAGTAGGATGACTATAGGTAACTTGACCTTAATCATGAGTGAGTTGTGAACTCCTGCTTTTGAAGGCGGTCCTTTAATTTGCATGGGTGAGAGTGGCCATATCGCTGACTTAACAAGCCTACCATTTTGGGGATTCTTCTGATTGGGGAGCTAGGAACTCAACTACACAAGATAGAATTCACTTCTTCCCTGAAGTAGGGGTAAGTAGATAAATTTCTCCTTTAAGGGGTTGATTCTAAGGTTTGAACAATGTGGCGCCACACCTTCTCTTGGCCCTAGAAGGCTTTAATCATAGTGGGACTATGATCTATTGTTCATTAGAGGAATCAGTGGTACTTAAGAAGTTAGATGTAACTATAGGGACAAAATAGTAAATTGGTCTAGCTGTACTTACGAGCGATTTGTGAAGGGTCATCGTACTGTTGATTGGTTATATTCAATGGACATATAAATATATTTGTAGTGCGAAGATTGCAGTGTCGGTCTTTAGTGGAGTCAGTAACGGATGGTAGATATCATGGAGTTTAGTCAGTTATTGATATACCGCTTCAAGCTATAGGTTCATAAGGTCCCCTTGGTAGCTCAATGGAGTGTAGAATCAGTAGATATCATGATTAAAGAGTTTAGTCAGTTATTGATATACCATTGGAGCTTCAAGCTATAGGTTCATAAGGTCCCCTTGGTAGCTCAATGGATTCAAGTGTAGAATCAGTTTTTGAGTTAGATTGAAATGTTCAAATTAATAAGAGGGAATTTGATTATATATGATATAATTAAATTGATTCAATTAAATATGATATAATTGATTTGATGTATTTTATACATTATTATTTGATTGGAGGAATTAATATAAATATGATTTATATTAAATGCCATAAAAAGAGAAAAAGAACTATGGTTTATATGTTGCATATGATGCAATATTAAAACTATAGGTTATAAATATAATATGATAAGTTAGTTATTGTATTTATTTATAAATTATTAATTATGAGATAATTAATTTTATTTTTCTCCAATAACTACCTTAGTGGGTATATGCTAACTGTGAGATTAAAAAAAAAATATGATTTCAAAATTCTAATTTTTATCACACGAAACAAGTTATCGTTTTTACCATCAACAGACTAAACGATAGAGCATCGAGTTCACTATACGATAGTGCCTTTTACTACACGATCGAGCATCGAGTCTATGTGATCGAATTCCATTTGTTACACGATCGTTCTGTCCAATACTCGATTGTTTACTCCTTTCATTCCTCCTTTCCTCTATCCAAAATCATACAAAGCCCACAACTCTTGGATTCTCACACCGAGAATACCAAGGTAATCTTGTGGTGGTGTTGAGATCTGTTTGAGGATTGAGTTTTCCTCGCTGGTGATCGAGGAAGTTCCAGTTGCTTGTTGCGTTCGTGCTGTTCAATGCATTGGTGACTGAACGAGGGAAATACGTGAAAAAAGAGTTCTTCAAAAGTATTATCACTCGATCCTTTATATTTAATTTAATAAGCATGCTGTAATTTATCTTTATGCATAATAATTTATGTTTGATTGCAAATGTTTGAGTTCGTTCACAATGGAGTTTGGAACGATCCGCTTCTACTCAATGGTTCTCTATTTTTAGAGTTTCTTCAATTGGTATCAGAGTCAGGTTGTTCTGATTTTCCAAATTCCATTGCTGTATTGAATATCATTTATAGTCTTGGCGAGTTTTAAGTGTTTTGCAATGCGTTAGAGTTAAGTGTGGTTGTGGATGTTGTTGATGGATGTTTTTGGGATAATTGCCTCTTTTTTAAGCTTTATTTATATTTACAAAAGTTAATTTGTAAAGACCCCTGCGTTTTTGGGCATAATTAACTTACTATCAAGTCTATATTCATGTTTTCGTTTGAATGAGTCATTCATGATGAAGCTTTAGACGCAAGGAGTTGTTGTTCGCTTCAAGGGAGAAGACGAATCATTGGTCTCATCGTGTAGCCTAGGCTAAACGATCGTTTATACACGATAGGTGTTACTTGATGATCTGAAGAAGATGCTACTGATAACGGGCAGAAATGCACGTTATTACATTGCTAAGTTATTAAACAATGAACGTTGATAAAATATGTTAGATTGTGTCCAGAAAGCATTAAGTTCATAACGTTGCGGTCGCATGCATTCATTGCATAGAAACAGTTAATTTTTGTTTTTTTATGCAGAATATGTGTTGACGCAAGGCGAAAAGCACAATCACAAGAAATCAACGGTTGAGCGCAACATTACTGCAAGGCTTTGCAGTGATTTGTGCTCGCAAATATCTGCTAAAAAAGGATTGCCGCATAGAGCCGCCACAACTCTCACCCATACTAATCAAAGGATCACCGTCATAGGCAGGAGTTTTCAAAACACTCAGGATTAAGGTCATGTCACCTATGGTCATTTTAGTAAAATGTAAGTCTCAATTATCAACGGTGTTATATAAAAGGACTAATCATCTCGTGGTCCGGTCTTATACAAACTCTTTGTATAGGACCACCCCGCTCGCATGTCTCCACATAAATAGTCAGGATCAGACATTTTGTAGCACTTTACAACACTTGTAAAAATCTACAAAGCGGGCCATATCCGTAGTGTCATGAGGATAAAGTATCCCTCATTTATCTTTATACTACAGACCATTTAGGTTATTACTTCAGGCATGATCCACTTGTATGTCTCACATACATGCTTAAGTTACATGAAATAACCACGGATCTTAGTTTATTTGATATGAATAAATGCAAATAAAATAACACTTATTTTATTAATAGCATTGTGTACAAACATGTTTACAAACTAAGAGACCACTGGGAGAATTAACGCACCAATCCCAACACTAAAGCGAGGTTGAGGATCCATCGTCTTACAAGAAGGAAATGGAGGATGTTGATAGAGGTGAATGGGTCAAAGCCATGGATCTCGAGATGGAGTCTATGTACTTCAACTCAGTTTGGGATCTTGTAAATTAACTTGATGGGGTTAAACCTATAGGTTGTAAATGGGTCTACAAGAAGAAACGGGATGCTGATGGGAAACTGCAAACCTTCAAGGCTAGACTTGTAGCAAAGGGTTATACCTAGGTAAATGGCTAATGGATGTCAAGACTGGTTTTTTGAATGGCAATCTTGAGGAGACTATTTTTATGGTGCAGCTCGAGGGATTCATAGCCCAAGGACAAGAGCAAAAAGTTTGCAAGATTGATCAGTCCATTTATGGACTGAAACAGACATCTCGATCTTGGAACATAAGGTTTGATACTGTGATCAAATCTTATGGCTTTGACCAAAACATTGATGAGCCTTGTGTCTACAAGATCATCAACAATTCAATAGTTTTCTTAGTATTGTATGTAGACGATATCCTACTCATTGGGAATGATGTAGGTTTATTGACTTCAGTTAATAATTGGCTAGCGACCCAATTTCAAATGAAAGATTTGGGAGAGGCACAATTTATTCTTGGGATTAAGATCTTTTAGGATCGAAAGAACAAAATGTTAGCACTGTCTCAGGCATCGTATATTGACAAGATGTTGATCAAGTACTTGATGCATAACTCCAAGAGTGGCCTACTGCCTTTTCGGCATGGAGTTACATTGTCTAAAGAATATTGTCCTAAGACACTTCAAGAGGTTGAGGAAACGAGACGGGTTCCCTATGCATTTGCCTTCGGTAGTTTGATGTACACGATGTTTTGTACTAAACTTGACATTTGCTACGTTGTGGGGATAGTCAATAGATATTAGTCTAATCAAGGACAGTGTCACTGGAAAGTGGTCAAGAACATCCTAGAGTATCTTTGGAGAACGAAGGACTACATGCTTGTGTATGGTTCCAAGGATTTAATCCTTATAGAATACACAGACTCTGGTTTTCAGACTGATAAGAATTCTAGGAAATCCACTTCAGGATAAGTGTTCACTCTTAATGGAGAGGTTTTAATATGGCGAAGCTGAAGGAACTCTTATACAAGAGTACCTATGAGCGGAAACGGATCGTTCCAAATACATTGTGACAGAATTTTCACATTTACATTCAAACAGAACATATATGCATTATACTACAAATTACCGGCATGCTTTTAAAAAAAATAACAAGAGAATAAGAAAACATACCAGTTGAAGAACCTTTCTTCACCAAAAACTCGTTCTCTCCTAATGAACTGCTGCTCTTGCTCTCGTTGGAACGTCTAAGCAATCGTTCACCAAAACTTCGATTGTCTACTCACGAACGACCTCTACACGAACACCGCAACAATGGGATGATACCACCACTCAGAGCCCTCGATATTCTCGATGTGAGAATCAAAAGAGTGGGCTCTATTGGAATTTGGTAGAGGGAAGGAGGATATGAAGATCGTATATAATGACCAAGCAAGTGGAAGAAGGGCAGGGTCTATCATATAGACAATACTTGACCGTCTAGAAGAATGTACACAATCGTGCAGTAAATAGGCTACGATCTTATAGACGATTGTTTAGTAAGCGCTCGGCGCTAGAACAATCATTTAGAAAAACTTAGGCGATCGATTAGAAAGAGGCACGCGTGTATACGATTATGTAGCAATGATGAGCTATCATGTAGTCTCTCGATTTGCTAATCGATAGGCTATATACACTTTACTTGAGCGAACTACGTGATCTCTTGTAAAATGAAAATGATTTTCATTTTATTCTTCAGTTACAAAAACTGAATTAAGCCTCCCACTACCACACAGTTACAGAGAAAATGCGACACAATTATCCCATAATTATTCAATTAAAAATAATAAATATAATCATATTATATTCATTAACCTATAGTTTCATATTACATATAAACCATAGTTTTTTCTCCGCCACTAGATATAAATCATATTTATATCCATCTTCCTCCAATTAATGTATCTCATACATAAAGTCAATCATATCATATATAATTAACCAGTTCAATCATATCACATATAATCGAACTTCCTCTTGTCAATTTGAACATTTCAAACTGACCCAAAAACTGATTCTCAACTTGAATCCATTGAGCTACCAAGAGGATCGTATGGATCTATAGCTCGAAGATCCAACGGTACGTGAATAGCTGACTAAACTCTTTAGCCATGAGATCCACCATCCGTTAACTGTCAGGCATTCCACTAAAGACTGACAGTTGAACTCTTCTTACCACAGATATATTTCTGTGTCCATCGAATATAACCAATCAATAGTACGATAACCCTTCACAGATGCTCGTAAGTATAGCTGGGCCAATTTACCGTTTTCCCCTTGTAGTTACATCTAACTTCTTAAGTACCACTGATCCCTCTAATAAATAATACAACATAGTCCTGCTATGTGTGGACATCTCTTGGGCCATGAGAAGGTGTGTGGTGCCACATCGTTCAAGTCTCGGGATCAACCCTTAAGGGAGCAATCTATCTGCTTATCCCTACTTAGAGGAAGAAGTGAATTCCATCTTGTGTAGCTGAGTTCCCAGCTTCTAAATCAGACTAATCCCCAAAGTGGTAGGTTTGAGTTAGCGACCTGGCCACTTGCACCCATACAAATCAAAGGATCACCCTCAAAGACAGAAGTTCCCAACTCACTCAGGATTGAGGTCATGTTACCTATGGTCATCCTAGTGAAGTGAAGTCTTTGTCATGAATGACATTATATAACGAGACGTTAACACTTCGTGGTTAGGTCTTATACAAACTCTTTGTATAGGATGCCCCCGCTCGCATGTCCCTACATGAATGATCAGGATCATACCATCTGTAGTAAGTTACAACACTTGTAACTATTCAACAAAGTGGGCCATATCCGTAGCGTTACCAGGATAAGGTTTCTCTCCTATATCCATATACTATAGACTATTTTGGTTATCACTAAAGACATGATCCATTTGTATGTCTCTACATACATGCTTAAGTTACATAATGATAATTAGGGATTTTAGTTTATTGGTTTGTGGTAAAGCAAATAAAACATCAATTGTTCAAAGACAATAAGTGAAGAAAATATCATATATTATACATCACAAGCGTTTGTTCAAAATTGTTTTTATAAACTACAGAACAAGAGAGTTTAGGGCATCATCCTCAACAGAAGCACCAAGCAGGGGTACATTGCTGACTCCACCTTGGAGGTCGAGTATGTAGCGGCTTGTGAAGCTACTAAGAAGGCCGTTTGGCTTAGAAAGTTCCTGGAAGTTGTTCCAGACATGTCTGGGCCTATCACCCTTTATTGCGATAATAGTGGTGCTGTGGAGAATTTCTGTGAGCCTTGGAGTCATAAGCGTGACAAGCACATTGCGCGAAAATACCATCTCATCCGAGAGATTTTGCATTGAGGGGACGTGATTGTCACGAAGATAGCTTCAGAGCACAATGTTGCTGATCCATTTACGAAGGTCCTCATGGCTACAGTGTTTAAGGGTCACCTGTAGAGTATGGGTCTACGAGACAGACCACAGCTCGACTAGGGCTAGTGAGAGATGTTGCACTGGGCGTTTGTGCTCTAGTTTATTGTTTTGTATACTCGTAATGTGATTATCTTGTACACCTCACTAGCTTGAGGATAAGTGGGAGATTGTTGAGGTTGATGCCTTAAATCTCGTCAGGTCCTGTAGTTTGTATGAAAAAATACTTTGTGATTTATAATATATGATATTTTATTCACTTCCATCTATAAAATATGAGATATTTTAGTGGCATTAACCGCAAACCAATAAACTAAGATCCATGGTTATCGTTGTAACTTAAGCATGTATGTGGAGACTTATAAGTGGATCGTGCTTTAAGTGATAACCTAAATGGTTTGTAGTATATGGATAAAGGAGGGCTACCTTATCCTTGTGACATTGTGAGTGTGTCCTACTTTGTAGGTGTCACAAATGTTGTAAAGTGCTACAAATGATCTGATCCTGATCATTCACGTATTAGACATGCGAGCAGGGATATTCTATACAAAGGAGTTTGTATAAGACCGGACCACGAGATGTTTAGTCTCGTTATATAACGTCATTCATAATTGAGACTTTCATTTCACTAGGATGACCATAAGTAACATGACCTTAGTCTTGAGTGAGTGAACTTCTACTTATGAGGGCGATCCTTTGATTTGCTTGGGCGAGAGTGGCCAGATCGCCGACTCAACAAGCCTATCATTTTGGGTATTTGTCTGATTGGGGAGTTGGGAACTCAGATACACAAGATGGAATTCACTCCTTTCCGAAGCAGGGGTAAGTAGATAAATTGCTCCTTTAAGGGCTGATTCCGGGGTTTGAACAATGTAGCGCCATGCCTTCTCTTGGCCTAGAATGGTTTAATTGTAGTGTGACTATAATCTATTGTTCATTAGAGGAATCAGTGGTACTTAAAGAGTTAGATGTAACTACAGGGGAAAAATGGTAAATTGGTCCAGTTGTACTTACGAGCGATTTGTGGAGGGTCATCGTACCGCGAAGAGTGCAGCTGTCGATCTTTTGTGGAGTGCCCGACAGTTAACGGATGGAGGATATCATGATTAAAGAGTTTAGTCAGTTATTCACGTACCGTTGGATTTTCAAGCTACAAGCTCATAAGGTCCCTTTGGTAGCTCAATGGATTCAAGTTGAGAATCAATTTTTGGGTTTGTTTGAAATGTTCAAATTAATAAGAGGAAATTTGATTATATATGATATAATTAAATTGATTCAATTATATATGATATAATTGATTTGATGTATTTGATACATTATTATTTGATTAAAGGAATTAATATAAATATGATATATATTAAATACCATAAAAAGAGAAAAAGAACTATGATCTATATGTTGCATATGATGCAATATTAAAACTATAGGTTATAAATATAATACGATAAGTTAGTTATTGTATTTATTTATAAATTATTAATTATGGCTAACTCTGAGAGAAAAAGAAATATGATCTCAAAATTCTAATTTTTATAACACGAAACAAGTAATTGTATTCACCATTGAGAGAATAAATGATAAGAGCATCGAGTTCACTATACGGTAGTGCCTTTTACTACACGATCGAGTGTCGAGTCTACGCAATAGACTTCCATTTGCTACACGATCATTCTGTCCAATATATACTCGATCATTTACTCCTTCCATTTCTCATTCTCTCTATCCAAATCATACAGAGTCCACAACTCCTGGATTCTCATACCGAGAATACTAAGGTAATCTTGTGGTGGTGTCGAGTTCTTTTCGAGGATCGAGTTTTACTCGCTGGTGATCAAGGAAGTTCCAGTTGCTCGTTGCGTTCATGCTCTTCGATGCGTTGGTGACTAATCGAGGGAAATACGAGAAGAAAGAGTTCTTCAATGGTATTATCACTCGATTCTTTGTATTTAATTTAAGAAGCATGTTGTAATTTATCTTTATGCATAATCATTTATGTTTGATTGTAAATGTTGGAGTTCTTTCACAATGAAGTTTGGAACGATCGACTTCCGCTCAATGGTCCTCTATTTTTAGAGTTCCTTCAACGATCTCGTGTCATGTTCATAATAACATAGCCCATAGATTACAAGAACACCCACACAGTCTTTACAGTATCAAAGCATAGCATTTCATTCCATAACATTTATTAGCATGCTTTCACAATATAAGCTCAATCTTAACATCAACAACTTGGTTAGGATGTCTAGCTCGAGGGCGAACTATTAGTAAGACACCTACCTGAGATTAAGCCCAAGCATAATAATTGATGTGGAAGTCTTAAATCAGCCCCTATAACATAGATGAAATTTAAAATTAATTTTTGAGGCCTAGTTCCAATCACCAAATCATGCAGATAGCTCCAAACGATTTTTACCCATAGTGTGGTTTGATCTAATCCATCTCCAATCCTCCAAATCAACACGATCCTAAGCCAAATATCAATATGTTGATGATTAAAACCCAACTTACAGCACCATTGAATTACTTTCATTGGCTAGAAACCTTAAACATTACCAAAAGTTGCTGGAAGCACTTGAACTTCGTTGAACAGCACGCTAACGACCTCTGCTGGAATTTGAATCTACCATCAAACATTATGAGTAAATTAATTGTGCACCCAATACTTAATGGGTATCAATAATTTGAAGCCGAAAGTTGATGGATGCTTAAAACATTTCAATAAAACATCCAGAGCTCACCAAAATCACCAATTTCGGCTGCAATAGCACTGACAGCGGCGAAAGGGAGTTGTACAGCGATGAGCGATGCTGAACAAGTCTTAATGGTGAGATCTACGGCTTAACTGGTGAAGTACACGGCTCTTTGGCGTGCACTTGGTGGAACGGTGATCGGATGAAGCACCTGTAGGAGCGATGGTCGACAGTGAGGACCACGGTTGCCAGCAAGGTAGGGTTGACGCTTGGAGCTTCTTTCAGCCGACTGTGTGTTTGTGTAAGAGAGAGAGAGAGAAAGAAATAGCGAAAATTCTTGAGGGTTAGAGGAAAGAGGAAGAAGAAGATCGTTATTCGGTTGCGTGCGGCTTGGTTGAGGTAAATGGCTTCCCTTTTGTTTTTATTATTCTAATATATATGTATATATTTGCGTGTGTATAGAGTTTTGGTCAAAACCCAAATTGACCAGTCACATCATTCAATACAAACCAACATAAAATATTTTCTTTTTCCTTCATAATAACTCAATCTCCTATAAAATTAATTCCCAAATGCTGCTAAATTAGATCAATTATCACTTCAACAAACCTAAATTCAAAATTTCAAAAAATCTCAATCCACATATCAAATCTTTCACCAAATTAATTTCAATTTCTTTAATCAACTTAATCTAAATTAATTATCTTCTCAAATTCGGTTTCAAAAACCAAAATTAAAATCCAGTAACCTTAAGATAATTAATTTAGATTCACCTAAAATTCAAGATGTTAAACAAATATCATATCATTTGAGCTTTTAATTTATAGATCCACAAGTGTTGGGTTTTATGTCCTAAAACTCATGGTTTGTAAATAATAAAACTTATTTTGAAAATTCAACAAGTTGTAATTGAATGTATGTATTGCTTATTTCGTTTTTAGGAATCCAATAACTAAAAGATCCATGACTATTACATGAGTACTTGAACTTTATGTGGGGACATAAAAGTAGATCAGGTTCGAGTAAATAGTCAAAATGATCTATAGCATATGAATGAAGTTGGGTGCCTTATTCTGATAATACTATTGGATGCAACCCACTCTGTAGTTGTTACACTCTATAGTTGTTACAAATAGTTGTAAAGTGCTACAGCTGATGTGATCCTAATTCGTACATGTTATGACATGAGGATTGGGGGCGTCTTGTGCAATGGGTTTGTACAAGATCGGACTACAAAATTATTCACTCTTATTTTATAATGTTGTTTACTGTTTAAAAACTGACTATTGCGAAGCGATGACATAGGTAACTTGACCTTAATCCCGAGCTAACTATGAACTCCTGTTTATTCGGGATTATCCTTATATTTTCATAGATGAGAGTTGGCTCAAGAACGCCGACTCAATAATCCTCAATTTCAGGAGTAAGACCAGGTAGATAGCTGGAGACATAGGGTGTAAAATGAAATTCACTCCTACCCGCTTTCAGGGATAGTAGAGAAGTGGTTCCCTTAAGTGCCGACTCAATGTCTTGAACAAGGGGCTCCACCATCTCATTGGATTGAGAGTGACTCAGTTTGTTGACCGGATCACAAACAAATTGTTCATTAAAGGATTAGTGGGACTTAAGGAACATGAGGTAATCTTAGGGGTAAAAAAGACATTTGACCTAGTCGTTATTACGAACAACCTGTGAAGGGTTAACTTACTAATCATGGTTCTATCAAGTGGACATAATATATCTACCGTGAGTGGAGTGCAACTATGGGATTTAGTGGAATGACCCATTAGTTAACGAATGATGATTAATTCGATGTAAAGAGTTTAGCCAATTAATCTCAGATCGTTGTAGCCCATGATCTGTAGGACCACAAGGTCCTCTACTAACTCGTAAATGGAAAATTTTAGGCCAAAATTAAAATACTTACTGTTTCTTATTGCTGTTGGCCTAGAATGGTTTTATTATTAGAATACTTTATATTCTAACTCTTGGCCTAGAGTTTTATTATTAGAATACTTTATACTGTGCCTTCTCTTGGCCTAGAATGGTTTTATTATTGTATGAGCATGCTACATTTATAGCCAAAATTGAAAAATTAAAATACTTACTGTTCCTTATTGCTTCCGCTGCGTGCTGATATACTCTTACAAGGTCCCCGTGCTAGCTCATTTAGGTTAGAATAAGGAGTAAATGATTTTGGAATAAATTTGAATTGTTCAAATTATTTATGGGAAATAAAGGTATTAATTATATTAATATGGTTAATATAAAGTATAATATATATTTATACATTATAGTATATAGTTAACTATAAATATGATTTATAATTAAAACTATATATGAGAATAATATATTTGAAAGAGATTCGAATATTAATTATAGGAATGAGATTCATATAAAAACTATGGGTTGTAAGAGAGAATTGCATTTTAGTATGATTAAAATGCATAATATATGATTAATTGATAAATGGTTAGTTAATTAATCATTTATTTTTTTTATTATATTTAATATAATATTAGTTTTAGTCCCCGTTATAGGGGAGTTATTATCTTCACATGGGTGGCAAGTTATTGTAACTCCCTTCCCTCATTTTCATCATTTGTTATTCAAAATACAATGAGAATGTTGAATGTATATGAGAAAAATTTTAGATCTCTCTCAAGCAACAAAATTCCTAAATCTCCCTGCAAATCCCTTTCCTGTTCCAAAACAGAAAAGAGATCCCACCATGTCATTCCTTGCCTGAGAATAGTGAGGACTCCAAGTGGTGGTGCTAGAGAAGTTTATTGTACCATTGTTCGTGGTGTTCCATTCGGGAAGGTGTTGCTATTTGTGAATTCGAGGAGATCAATTTGTGGAGTGTTTTCATTGCAACCATGAGGGGCACTAAAAATGGAACTTCCCCAAGCATTTGGCAATGAAAAGAAGGCTAAGCAAGGTAAATATGATTTACTAGTATCAAAAACTTGTTCAATGGAGAATGATGATTCAACCTGGATAGTTGATTTAGTTACTACTAATTACGTTTGTTCTTCTTTTTAGGGAATTAATTTCTGGTAACAGCTTAGGACTAGTGAGATGACCGTGTAGGTTGGAACCAGGTAAGTCGTCTCAGCAGTTACAGCGAGAGGCGACAAATTACTCTTTCAGAAATCATAGTTAAAAGATGTATGTGTAGTTCCTAGTTTGAAGTGGAACTTGATTTCTAAATGTTTGTTAGAACAAAATTATTCTGTCAACTTCGATGTAAATAAAGCGTTTTATTTATAAAAATGATGTTGATATTTGTTTATTAAATTTAGGAAGTAATAAGAATGTTGATGTTGGTTCATCTAGTCAAGCACATCCACCTCAAAAGTTGAGGATGCCTCGACATAGTTAGAAGGTTATGAACCCATCTGTTCGCGATACTGGATTAACAAAAACCCTAGATGTCATATCAAATGACGACGTTGAAGATCCATTAACCTATAATCAGGCAATGAATGATGTAGACAAAGATGAATGAGTGAAGGCTATGAATCTGAAAATGGAGTCTACGTACTTCAATTCTGTCTGGGATCTTGTAAATCAACCTGATGGGGTAAAACCTATAGGTTGAAAATGGATCTATAAGAGAAAGAAAATGTATAGATAGTAAGGTATAAACCTTTAAGGCTAGACTAGTGGCAAAGGGTTATACCTAGGTTGGGAGTGGACTATGAAGAAACTTTCTCGCCTGTTGCCATGCTTAAGTCTATCTGGATTCTCTTGTCCATTCCCACATATTATGACTATGAAATATAGAAAATGGACTCAAGGCTACCTTTTTGAAGGGTAATCTTGATGAGACCATTTACATGCAACAACCAGAGGGATTCATTAAACAAAATCAAGGGGAAATGGTTTTCAAGCTTAATTAATCCATTTATGGACTGAAATAAGTGGATCAATCTTGGAATATAAGATTTGATACTGCAATCAAGTCTTATGCTTTTGACTATAAAGTTGATGAATCTTGTGTCTACAAGAAAATCATCAATAGTTTAGTAGCTTTCTTAGCATTGTATGCAAATGATATCCTACTCATAAGAAATGATATAGTTTTACTGATAAATGTAAAGAAATGGTCAGTTGCCTTATGCAAATAAGACCCCTTAAGAGTTTAAGGAAATGAGACAAATTCCTTATGCATCAACTGTGGACAGCCTTATGTACGTCATGTTGTGTACAAGGCCTACCAGTTGCTATGTACTAGGGATTGTCAGTAGATAATAGTCCAGTCCAGGATTTTATCATTGGACCGCAGTTAAGACCATCCTCAAATATCTTCAGAGAATGAGGGACTATTTGCTTATGTATGTTGCTAAGGATTTGATCTTTACATGATACACTGGCTTTGATTTTCAGACTGATAGAGATTCTAGGAAATCCACATCAAGATCAGTGTTCACTCTTAGTAGAGGAGCTATAGTCTGATGAAGCACAAAGCAAAGTTGCATTGTTGACTCTACCATGGAGGCAGAGTACGTAGCTGCTAAGAAAGCTGGCTGACTCAGGAAGTTTTAACAGACCTAGAAGTCATTTTTGACATGTCAAAGCCCATCACCCTTTATTATGATACCATTGTGGCAAATTCTAGGGAGCTTAGAAGCGACAAAAGAGGAAAGCATATAACACAAAGATTGCTTCGGAGCATAATGTTGCTGATCGATTTGAGGGTCACCTGGAGAGTCTAGGTCTACGGGACATGCATCATCTTGCCTAAGGCATGTGGAAGATGTTACTGGGTATAGTATATGCCCTAGTTTATGTATTGTGTATCTTACTTGTTTTATACTTTGTATTGTACATCCCCTAGCTTTAGGATAAGTGGGAGATTGTTGGGGTTGGTGTCCTAAATCTTGTCGGTCTCGTAGTTTATAAATTTTATACACAAGTTATTTATTTAATAACATAAAAAGTTACTTTATTCAACTCTTAGTTTGAATTAACCTAGTCTAATAAACTAAGATCCAATGTTATTTTATTTAACTTAAACATGTATGTGATTGAAAGATAAGTGGATCATATTGAAGTAATAAATAAATGGTTTGTAGTATATGGATAAGATTGGGTCCCTTATGCTAGTGACACTATGGATATGACCCACTTTGTAATTGTTACAAAAGTTGTAAAATGTTACAAACAATTTGATCCAGATCATTTATGTGGAGACATGTGAGTGAAGGTATCCTATACAAAGAGTTTGTATATGACCAGACTGTGAAATGATTAGTCTCTCTTTATAGCGTCATTACTTGAAGAGATTAACATTTCAATAGGATGACCATAAGTAACTCGACCTTAATCCGAAGTGAGTTGTGAACTTCTGTCTATAAATGTGATTTGTTGATTTTTATGGATGAGAGTGGCTAGGTTCGCTGTGTAATGACTCGACCCCCTAGGACTTAAGTTAGGCTGTTACTAAATACATGCATGCATGGAACTTAAAACCACATTTTGTTATGGTGAAATAAATACTAATTAAATAAGGTAAATTTAAAATACTTTGCATTTAATTTCAAATATTAAAAAGAATGTAGGGTACCCATAAATCATAAATGATAATAAATAAATCTGGAAGCGATTCTAAATAGTAAGTTTTAACGTCCCTACTCTTACCTGAAACATAAACATGAGAAAGGGTGAGTATAAAATACTCAGTAAGTAACCCCACTACGGGGATCAGGCTAAGCATCTATATCCTCTAGATGCCTACCTCTAGTGGAACATATAAACTGCTCTAGTTCACATGGGACACATACATACAAGAAAAACTTATTTCTATCCTACTGTAGTTAAGTATGCCCACTATCTCTAGTAAGTCCCATAGGACCCACAACTTCTGGTGAATCCCAAAGGAAACACCATCTCTTACATACGCACGGTTATGTATACACCTCTTTCGTGTACACATAACCCATTTAATGTGTACCTCTTTTGTACACATGGTTACGTATACACCTCTTTCGTATACATATAACCCACTGAATGTGTATCTCTTTTGTACACATGGTTATGTATACACCTTTTTCGTATACACATAACCCACTGAGTATGTACCTCTTTCGTACATCCCATATACTCTCTATAAATGTAGGGATGCGTACCTCTTTCGTACACATGGTTATGTTACATCTCTTTTGTATACGCATAACCCACTGAGTATGTACCTCTTTCGTACACCCCAAATCCTCTTTATAAATGTAGGGATGCGTACGTCTTTCGTACACATAGTTATGTATACACCTCTTTCATATACACATAACCTACTGAGTATGTACCTCTTTCGTACACCCTAAATACTCTCTATGAATGTAGGGATGCATACGTCTTTCGTACACATGGTTTTGTATACACTTCTTTCGTATACATATAACCCACTGAGTATGTACCTCTTTCGTACACCCATATCCTCTCTATAAATGTAGGGATGCGTACCTCTTTCGTACACATGGTTATGTATACACCTATTTCGTATACACATAACTCACTGAGTATGTACCTCTTTCGTACACCCCAGATCCTCTCTATAAATGTAGGGACGCGTACCTCTTTCGTACACATGGTTATGCATACCCCTCTTTTGTATACACAAAACCGACTGAGTATGCACCTCTTTCGTACACCCCAGTACCCTCTAAGTATGTATCACTTTCATATACACCAGCCTTAGTACATCTCTTTATGTACAAGCGCTCTTGGACGTGCATCACTTTCATGCAGTCACATAGTCTGGAAAGGAAAAGATATTGCATCTAACTTCATATTACATATAACGTTCACATAATCATGACTTCTTTAAAATCTCTTGATCGAGGTCTTGATCATGTTAATTAACCTCAACATATCTAATTAATCTAGTATTAATGGATCCACTCTAGTACATCACTTTCATGCACTGACTCATGTAAACAATCAAACATTTGAAATTTCATAATACATCATATAGCTTACACACTTTCATAATAAATCACATAAATAAGCACATCAACAAAATGCTCCAACTTTTACCTAACTTTAAGACATTCCCTTAGTAGTGTCGCTTAACTCATAATTTCGGGTCATGCTCAATCGTCCTTTTAATATATCTCATAAAATTCTAAATCATGCTCATACATTAACATGCTTCAAAGATATTATCACATGCTCATATATCTTTTCTAAACAGTCCATTAAATCTCAGAACAGTCAAAATTATCCTTGTAACTAGTCTTACAATCCCCAACATAAATCATAAATTTATCGGCACAAAGGCAGTTCCAGTAGTAAGATTACTTACCTCGACATGGTAAAAAAAACGCAAAATAAAATCTCTTTAGAACTTCTTTAGCACACTTGAATCAACCTAAAGTTATGACTTGGTCTAAGACAAATTCCAATACTCGATTTAATTAGCCAACCTGATCATGAATTAAATCCAAAATCAATATCTTAATTTTTTCACTATTACTCTCAATCCAAAAGAATAATTATCCAACAACTTACAAAACTTACCGATCATCACCAATTTTCTACAAAACAAAATGGTATCTAGCTTGATGGTCAATGCCTCAAAACTTCCAAACCTTGAATCTAAGTTTCAAACCAAAAAGATGTTACTAATTTAACCAAAAATCAAAGGGGTGAACTTCATCTCCCAAATTATAAGGAAAAATAAGTCATACCTAAGGTTTTTCTCAAAATTCCGGCAAAGATCGGGGCAATGGCGGCCGACGGAACCTTGACTTGTGGCTGCCATAGATAGGCAGTGTGTGTTGCTGTCGGACGGCATAAATTGTTTAGGCTAGCGGTTGGTAGTGAGGGTCTTGCATGAGGAGGGTTTGCGAGAGTGGGAGAGAAAGGAAAATTTCTAGTTTACAGATTTAATTCAGTAGCGATTACAAACAAACCAGAGCTACAAATAATGATCGAACCGTTCAAAATGAAACTCTATATGTCTTGAATAGGCTGACCAAATTTGAGCACGATCCAATGGTTCAAACTTCAGCAATCGACAATTTTGTGGAAGCTGTTACTGAAAAACCAAATTACTTTCTCCCCCAATTTTTGACCTCTTTTCACTCTCATTTAATTTCGAAAAAAAATTTCAATTCTTTTATTTTTTTTTCAAATTTTGAAAAGATAAATAAAATATTTTATTACAATATCTCCAATATCTCCAAAGATTCTATTAAATTTAGAAATCAATTAACTTTTCAAATTATCTTAATTTAGGCTTCAAAAACCAAAATTTAAAGGCATAAGATCCATCAATTTGATACAAATTATTTCAATTTAACCCTAATTATCTAAATGAAAGGGAAATTTAAACTCAATAATTTTAAATAATTAACTAAAATTTTCCTGAAATTCGGGATGTTACATGCTGACTCAATAAGCCTACTATTTTGTGGATTTGTCCAGGTAAGTAGCTAGAACACAGCTACACGAGATGAAACTCACTCCTTCCCGTCTTTAGAGTAAGTAGATGAATTGCTCCATTAGTAGCTGGTTTCGGGTGTTGAATAATGAGATCTCACCCCCTCACTGGCTCGAGAGGGATTAGTTTATAGTTTGACTATAAATTGTTTCTTCATTAGAGGGATAAGTGGTACTTATGAAGTTAGATGTAACTATAGGGTTAAAATGGCAATTTGACTCAATTGTAGTTAAGGGCAATTCGTAAAGGGTTAACGTACGGTTGATTGGTTATATGCATGGACACAAAAATATATCTACAGTGTGAAGATTGCAGTTGTAGGTCTTTAATGGAGTGATTTGCAATTAGTGAATGTTGATTAATTCAATTAAAGAGTTTAATTATCTAATATTTGTAGTTACTGCCTTATTCTGGTAACATTATCAGATGTGACCCACTCTGTAGTTGTTACAAGGAGAGTGCTATAGATGAAGTGATCCTAATTCGTACATGTCATGACATGAGAAGTGGGGCATCCTATGCAATGGGTTTGTACAAGATCAAGACCACGAAATAAGTCACTCTCACTTTATAATATTGTTTACTGTTTAAGACTGGTTATTTCAAAGCGATGACCTAGGTAACTTGACTTTAATCCTAAGTTAACTATGAACTTCTCTTTATTCAGGATTATCCTTAAATTTGCATAGGTGAGGGTTGGCTCAACAACGCCGACTCAATAAACCTCCATTTCAGGGGTAAGACCAGGTAAATAGCTGGGGATATAGGGTGCAAGATGGAATTCACTCTTACCAACTTTCAGAGATAGTAGAGAGGTTGTTCCCTTAAGTGTTGACTCCGGGTCTTGAAGAAGGGTCCCTACTCTCTCATTGGCCCGAGAAGGACTCGATTTGATGATTGGATCACAAGCCAATTGTTTATTAGAGGATCGGTGAGACTTAAGGAACAAGAGGTAATCTTGGGGGTAAAACAACCATTTGACCCAACAATTATTACGAACAACCTGTGAAGGGTTAACTTATTGATCATGGTTATATCGAGTGGACATAATATATCTACAATGAAGGAGTGCAACTTTGGGCTTTAGTGAAGTGACCCAGTAGTTAGCGAATGAAGGTTAATTCGGTGTAAAGAGCTTAGCCAATTAATCTCAGATCGTTGGAGCCCATGATCTCTAGGTCCACGAGGTCCCCTTACTAGCTCACAAATGGACTAGCCTTAGAGTAGCATGATAAGTTAATTTGAAACGTTCGAATTAGAGTTAAGGGAATTAGTAATTATATGTGATATAATTACACGTTTAATTTTAGAATTAAATGAAATTAGAGAATCAATTAATATTTAAATATGATTAAAATATTCATTTCATGAATAAGGATTCATGATGTTGGAATTAGTGTTAAATTAATTTAAGATTTGATATTTAATTAATTAGAATTAATTAAATTATTTAAATAATTAATTATTATTAATTTTATTAGAAAATTAATTAATGAATTAATTTTGTAAAATTAATAAAGATTTTATTTTTGAAAAATTGATTTTAGAAATAAATTAGAAAATCAAAATTGACAAAAGATAGAAAATTGAAAATCCTAAAAGTGGGATTTCTCCACTTTCAAACCAAGAAGCTCACACACACTCCACCATAGTTTTGAGCCAATCTCCCAAGTATGAGGTGCAATTCATGTAGCAATTCTCTTTGCATGAAAGTCATGCAATAAATAAAGAAGATTGAAGTGAAAATTAGACATGCATTTCATTAGATTTAGTTGAAAAATCTTCAAAGGTCGAAGAAGACTCTTCAGCTGATAAACCAGAACCTTTTCTACATTTTCCTTAGTTCAGGCTTATTTTGAGCCCCAAACTCAATTTAAGGCACCAAAAGGATAGTAGGGAAGGCCTTGAGGTGGTTCACAAGCTGATTTGTAGAAAATTTGCAACTGGGTTCGAGTATCAAGTGTTTCTTCAAAGGTATGTCATGAAACCCTCTTATTAATTTATGAGCATGCTTAATTTAAAACAAAAATTAATGAATTAGAATGCTTAATGATCCGTTTTACTTCTGCTGCATGTTTTCTAACTCTAACATTTACATTCTTACTAACCACGAAATCAAAAACTAGAACTGGATGTCTGAAAAAAAAACTTGTGGAGTTCTGAAATTAAAAAAATTGTAAGAAAGGAAGGCATAAAACATGTATTTTACTATAATAATTTTATATATGAAATTAAACTTAAGTGATTTAAACTAAAAAATAAAAATGAAAAACAACGAACGAAGACAATGAGACAAATCGCGATGAATGGAAGTTAGCCTGAGACGATGCGATAGTCAACGACAATGACGAACGGTGACAGAACAATGATGATGAACAACGATAAACGATGATGAACAGATGACGATGAATCATGAGAACCTTAACACATCACTCGACGAAGAGAAAGGCTAAGAATTCGAGAGTTGAGAGAGATGAGAAGTGATACACGCTTGGGCTTGATTGACGGCTGGAGTTCAAAACTAAAAACCCTAAAACGAAAATAGTTATATAACACATGTATATATATATATATATTTTATTCTTTTTAAATATTAATATTAGTAATTTGGGTTAGGTTGGGTCAATCCGAATTTCTTATAATCTCAGCTCAAGACCCAACACAATCCAAAAAAAAAAAAAATCAACCCAACATAACCCTTAAAATTTGGGTCGGGTAGTTGGGTCATATGAACACCCCTATAAGGGATGAAGATGGTGGTGAGATGTAAGGATTAAGGATAAGGGAAAGGCATGAAGGTTAGAAATGGAAATATGGGGGATTGAAAGAAAAAGAAATAATTGGACTTTAAGAAAAAGAAATAATTGGATTTTGGGGTTGAGGTTTCAATCAAGTTTCAAAAGATATGAGGCCTTGGGGTTAGTGTTTCAAACGTGGATCCAAGTTGGAGCTGGGCTTTGGGCTTAGGTCCATTTTTTTCTTCTTTTTACATTTATATGTAAATCAAATACACAATAGAATAATTTTTTTTACATTATAAATCATCTAATGTTTAAGCAAGGTGAGTATAAGGATAGAAACAGGGCGAGGATAGCCTCCCCATCAACGATTGGGGACCCTATAACAATCCTTGTTTTGACCTCTATATCCCTAGTCAAAGTGGCGATTTGACTCCAAAGGTTTTTTTTCCCCTTTTTTGCCAACCTAACTTTAACTGCCTCTGTTAAAGGCAAAAGAAAGATCCTAGCAAATGAAATTTCAGAAAGATACTTACCCTCAATGATGTGTATCATGTGCCCCAGATTCGATGAATCTAGTATTAAAAATCTACTTGACAAAAATGGGTTAATTAAAACTTGTAGTTGAGAAAGATAAATTTATTCTAACAAACGATTATATATAAGTGGGAAAAGGTGCCAAAGAAGGATAATAATAACAACTTTTCTGCTTATATTGTTAAATTGTATGATGTATAATATTCTAGGTTGAAGCATGTTAATGTTACTGGGTATAAAGTATACCATAGTTAATTGTATTCTAGCATATAATATTGTATTATTATTGTTATATTTACTGTTTTGTACACCTCATTAGCTTTAGAATAACTGGGAGATTGTTTGGCTTTGAACCCTAAATCTCGTGATTTTGAATGTATAAACAAAATTCATTTATTTAATAAAATAAGGAGATATTTTATTTAACAATTAGACTTGTGTAACTCAATCAAATAAACTAAGATCCAAGGTTATTAATGTAGCTTAAACAGTATGTGGTTGACATACATGTGGATCATGTTCAAGTAATAACCTAAAAGGTCTATAGTATATGGATAAGGTTAGATACCTTACCCCTGTAACACTATGGATATGACGTACTTTGTAAATATTACAAGGATTGTAAGTGTTACAAACGAGTTGGATCAAGTTGTTCATGTGAAGACATGCGAGTGGGGGTATCTTATAAAGTTTGTATAAGACCTGACTGCAAAATTATTAAACTCTCTTTATAATACCATTGCCTGAAGGACTTAACATTTCATAAGATGACCATAAGTAACACGACCTCAATCCTGAGTGAGTTATGAATTCTTGTCTATGAAGGTTTTTTTTTTTTTATTATTATTTGTATGGATGAGAATGGCCCATGCCATCAACTTAATAAGCCTACCATTTTGGGGATTTGTCCAAGTAGGGAGTTAGGAACATATCTACACAAGATGAAGTTCACTTCTTCCTGCCCTTAGGGTAAGTAGATGAATTTCTCTCTTAAATCTTGACTTCGTGTCTTAAACAAGGGGCCCCTCCCTCTCATTGCCTTGAGAATTTTTTTATTTATGGTAGGACTACAAACATATTGTTCATTAGACGATCATTAGGACTTAAGAAGTAAGGAGTTATAATAGGGGTAAAATGATAATTTGTTAATTGTTATAATAGAAGTTATAATAGGATCACAACCTGTAATTATGAGCAATTTGTGAAGGGTCAACTTACTGGTAATGGTTATATCCATAAATACAGAAATATTCTATAATGCGAAGAGTTTGAATTGCTTAAATTATAAGGGAATATATAATAACTCCATGTGATACAATAAATATAATGTAATAAATACATTATATTATAAAGTTAATTTTGAATAAGATTCAAAATTAAACTATGAGAGAATAGTGTATATGAATAAGATTCAAATATTAAATAATATGAATGAGGTTTATATTAGAACTATAGGTCAAATTTAATATGAATGAGATTCATATTAAGACTTTATGTTAAATTTAATGTGAATGAGATACACATCAAAACTATAGCTTATGAGAGGAAAATACATTAGAATATGATTCAAATGTAATATTAATTAAATATATGACAGGGGGTTTTCAAAAAGCGAAAAATAAGGAAAACTATTGTTAGCTCTAAAAAAGAGCTAATTTTATGTCCTTAATCCTACTGTTTTGTATGATTCTTGTATTTTATTTGTCTTATTTTGTAGGAAATTGATCCCATGGAGCAGGTGTGTTACTGAGATGAAAAATCGAGCAAAAGGATGGAAAATTGGGAGTCAGATGCACTAAACTAAGCGAAGATGTCAAAAAGACCAAAGTGCCCTGCTTCAGTGTCGTGATAACAGGCAGAAATGCACGTTATTAAAGTGCAAAGTCATAGAACAATGCAAGATTGCGATGGCAAAAATATACAATATTGCGTCCAAAAGCATTAAGTTCACAACATTGCGATTGCATGCGTCCATCGCATTAAAACAGCTAACTTATGTATTTTTGTGCAGAAAATGCATTGGCGCAAGGCGGAAATGAAATCCAAAGAAATTAACATCCGAACGCATAAGAGATTGTGACCGCAAGGCTATGCGACAATTTGTGCTCGCGAAAATCTGCTAAAAAAGGTGGCCGCATAGAGTCGGCGCATCAAGGTGAGCGCATCTAGGTGAAAGCTTAATAAATCATGATGGGACAGAAAGCTGATGACGGTCGATTCTGAATTAAGTTGACACGCCGTTAACAACCTACTGTAGCAAGTACATTCAACTTTTCGGTGACAATTATTCAGCGCATCAAACAGAAAATTAATGCTATCCCATCAGTGAAATCATAAGAGAGAAGAAGCTTTTCACTTTGAAGCTCTATAAATACTGAAGGGCACCTTCATTGAAGAAGTTCATTGAGTTAGTGAGTTCGACCAGTTAGTTAGTTAGCCTTGTTCTTAGTTTTTTTATTCTTAGAAGGCGAAAGCAAGAGAAGAATAAAGACGACAGAAGATCGTTCTAATCAGCTCGAGAGAATGCCAGGGAGCATGGAAAACAGAGAGAGGGTCGACTCTTGCAAGAGCAAGAATATCTTTTGAGCAGAGTAGAGAAAAACAGTGTAAAAGCCTTAGGAAGCAAGAAATTGCTACCATGCTCTTTATTCTTATTTCGCATTGTCAT